>NW_010271833.1:0-2658 GCF_000690775.1 Eurypyga helias
CCAGGCGAGGCTTGCGCCAAGCTCACGGGGTCACTCCTCAAGGACGTGGGAGTTTCCTACAGCTGCTAGGTTGGGAGATGCTCTGGACAAATGCAAAGATGTCCAGAGCCGCTGCTATGGCCACGGAGCTGCCATTCCCCTGCCCCAGCTTCTGGCTGCCCGTGAAGCCACAGCACATCATATCATGAAGGGGGGACCCTGGGGTCCCTCATGTCCCTTCTTGCACACCAAGACCTCACACCCCTGAGGACAGGCTCATGCTGCCCTGGCTCTTGGCACAGACCCAGCCCCGTGGCATTGCCCCAGGCCCAGCCCCGTGCCACGGTGAGCCCGAGCAGCTCCTTAGTGATGATGGTGCCACAGGAAAGGCTGTGGTCTCCAGCATGGCCCAGGAATGGTTCCTGACATGGACCCCTTCCTGGAGCTCCAGACCAGTGCACGGGAGAGCTTGGTGAGTGCCACAACACATCCTCCCTGCCAGCCCTGCCAGCTGCGGGGAGAGCCAGAGAAAGAGGAAGGCTACTACTGCCCTGGGCTCCCGTGGAGTGCTGCAGCAGGTTTGGGCACCAGGATCACAAGGCTGCAGCCAGACCACTGCCAACGCCAGCCCTGCTGCTCCAACTCCCCATGCTGACCCCACTCCAGCACCAGATCCCCCACAGTGCTGCCATGCACCCACCATGGCCAACACCAACTCAATGCCACCTGTCCCACATTGATTTCATCCCTTTTCCCTGCACAGTCCAGTCCTGCTCCTGGCAGCATCCAACCCTGCAAGCCCCAGGCAGTAGCAGCCAAACCCTTCACCCCCTCACCCTGGGCCTCCCCACTCCGCAGCGCGAGTTTAATTGCAACCACCACATACGCCTTCCCCATCCTTGTCCCTTGGGTCCCCCCAGCTCCGATGACCCTGGCAGCTCACATCTGGAAGGGCTTTAGCAGGGCTCTGAAGAAAGCTTTAATAAAAGCCAGGTTGGCTGCCGCCAGCTCCACAGACCTTACCCGAACACGCTGCCTCCCCGCAGCTGCTTGCCCCTGGTTGGGCAGAATCGTCCCCATCCAGCTCCCCATGGCAGCCGTCATGGCCCCAGGTTTGGGCAATTGAGCTGGCACCACCGGACTGAGCTCCTCTGCAGCTGGGACAGGTCCCCATGTACCCACGGGGCACCGGCTGAGGCCTGGCCCTGGTGCTCCTCCTCCCCTGCCCACAGGAAGCAAAGCAGGACGATGCTTCATCTCCAGGCATGAGGATGGACCGGAGCATCCACTCATGGAGCCAGAGCCAGCTCCTGCCCACACAGCACTGGCAAACACCCCACCTCAGCTACCACCACCATCTCCTTCTGCTCCAAATGGAGCTGCCTTGCTTCAGCACAACACAGGGATGTCCTGGGCCAGGGGGAAAAGCTGGCCTGGGAATCCTGAGGAACAGCCTCCCTGCCAGCACTGCAGGATGGCACAAGGGACACGCTGCCGTCCCAGACATCTTCTCTTTGGCAGCTTGGTCCTCAACTGGCTTCAAATGCCAGCCTGTGCCTGGGGAAATGGCTCAGCCAGGTCACCGATGCCTCTCCGGTGTCTCAGGGGACTCTTGGCAGCAGTGTGGCATCTGTGCCCAGGGCAGCATCCCCTGTGGTGCCTCTCTCATCCATGGTGAGGTGAAACACTCCCTGGTCCCGGCTGCAGGCATGTGCCATCATCCTGCTTTCCCAAATTATCTGAAGGTGCTTGCTTGTAGGACAAGGTCCCCAGTTGCAGAGGGAAAGGCGGGAGCGTGGCAGATGACGAGCATCCAGGCAGCCCTGCAGAACTTCATGTGTCCTGGGGATGTTCCGGTGGCAGAGGGACCCCCCACTCCTGCTGGCCCTTGTCCCCCGCAGCCTCTACCTCCTGCTTGTCTTGTGCGAGGAGTGACTCTGGGAGACAAGGCCACATCCTGGGATTTTGTCCTCAAGCCACCTCCCAGCCATGCACCATGGATACAGCTCCTGCGTGGGCAGCAGCAGCCGAGACAGACCCAGGCAGCACCGGGTTCCCGGAGCTCTCAGGTGAGGAGCTGGGATGGCACCAAACCCTCATGGCATCTCTCCAAGCACTGGGATGCTGTGGCAGGGTAGGGGCTGCCAGGCTGAGCATGTCCCCTCCTCGTGCCTCACGCCCATGAGGTCACTCAACCATCAGCCCGGGTGAAGCCATCGGGAACAAACCAGTGACTCAGCTGGTGAGGCCATCTCCGCACCGCCCTGGGGAGTGGGATCCTGGGGGAGCTGCGACAACCGGGATCGCTTCCCATCAGCACAGCACCCATGCACGCCCTAGCCTGGTATCCCATGGCTGCCCCGGCTCCGGCAGGCAGATGACCCCAGCAGACCTCTGCGCTGGTAGCTCAGGGAACAGGCAGCTCTGTGCCGCGAGGCAGAACAGCCCCCACACCAGCGAACGAGTGGCAAAGCCCAGCCCCAAAAAAACACCGATTCACAGAGAGACCTGAGAAGCAGCAGGGACCCACACATGCCAGGACCATGCACAGACCCACTAGGGCCAAATCCTGCTCCTGCAGCCCCAGTTCTCCCAGTTGGCAGCAGATGGGGAAGCTGGCAGCCGTGGTGGGGACACGTGGGGCTGGGAAACGAAACCCCCGTCATGTTTTCACCCAGC
>NW_010271834.1:0-1886 GCF_000690775.1 Eurypyga helias
ATGCAGCGGGTGGGATGCCGAGGCCACCGGGAATCTGCTCGGAGGACTTCGGCCTCCGCATCAAGCTCTGGGGTTGGCCGCAGCACGACTCCGCTTCGGCGTCCGGCTTGGAGGGCAGCCCCTTGGGTGCTTCTGACCTCGTGGCCCTCTGTCCTCGGAGACAGCAGGCCGGCTCCCGGCACTCCGCAGTCCCCCCGACCTCGGGCGAGTCGCTTGGTCATGCCCGTGTTGCAGCCCACATCTCCACTGTCTCACCCAAACTCGCCGTTACTTGGCTGTCCCGGGAGGGCACAGAGATACGGGATGCAGTGCGGCCCCCCGGGAGCCTGGACGCGTGTTTCCCCAGAGAGGCCGCGCTGCTGGCTGCGCCCTGCCTGGCCCTGTGCAGCCTGCCTGTCATGCCTGCTACCACGCGACCCCCCACGTCCCCCCCAGTAAGCACTGTGTTACCCACAACGCCAAGACGTGCTGCAGAGAAAGCGTTCGGCAGGAAGATGCCAGGCACTCGGGCTGGGTGCTCGCCACCAAGCTAGATGTTCAGATGGGTCTTTGCAGGAGGTAGTCCCTGGGGGCATGATGGCCAGCCTCCTCTCCTCAGGCGCCCCCACCTCATTTGCCTCAAAGGCCGGTCCCGCTGTCTGGGGGGGAGCAGCACCCCATGAAAAACGCTGGAGAGAAGCGAGCAAAGCAAGGGGTGGAGGCTTTCACCTCCTTTAGCGTGGCACCAGTCCCAAACCCAGGTTTGTGTAGGGCTTGGAGGGCCAGCACAGAGCCCTGGGCAAGGGGAGCAAACAGCAGACCTGTGCCGGCTGGGAAGGAAAGGGATGAATCCAGGAGTGGGTTAAGAGAAGCTGTGGGTGGGCGATTAGAGATGGGGGGAATCTGGCTTGTTTTGGATAGTGGCACTGGGAACAGGGAAGAAGAGCACATGAAGGTTATCTGTTTTTCTTAGACTTCCAGGAGGAGATGCTGGGGTGGTGGGACAGAGGTCAGTTACTGAGACAGTCAGAAGTTGCCCATATCACTTCATGAGGTAGGTCAGGCGTGGGAGCAGTGTCACCATCGCCCTGGGCCCTGACAAGAGAGGGTGGTGAGGCACTGGAACAGGTTGCCCAGAGGAGCTGTGGATGCCCCATCCCTGGAAGTGTTCAAGGCCAGGCTGGATGAGGCTTTGAGCAACCTGGTCTAGTGGAAGGTGTCCCTGCCCATGGCAGGGGGGTTGGAACTAGATGGTCTTTAAGGTCCCTTCCAACCCAAACTATTCTGTGATTAAATGACAAAAGAGATCCATGCGTAATTGAGCGCTTGGGTACCTCGGGACAATGTCTTCTGTGGCAGTAGCTGTGGAAAAGCAGTAGCACAAGGATTTCTTTTTGATGGTGGTCTGAATCTCTGTCAGATTTCTTTGGGATAACTTAAGGAGCATTTGTCTAGTATTAGCATAATAACTGAGGATCACAGGGAAAGTTTGCATTTCATGTTCATTAGTCTTATAAATTAATTTCAGTAAAATGCCTAAAACCATACAAAAAGAGGATTAATAAGTTACTCTAATAAAGTGATTAGTGCAGACATATTCGCTCACAGCAGAAAATTCTGACATGTTCCAAGAATTATTTCATTTGAGTAGCATTTGATTTTTGGACTGAATTAGAAGTTTTGCTGTTTTCTTAAAAGGAGATTGCCCTTTGTGCCTTTGAACATCAACACTGGAGATCGTTGTGTTTTGATACAACCCAGAAGGAACTTTGCTGGCAAAGCCTTTCTGTAGCATCCTTCCCCCTGACCGCCTCGTCCTGGCTCGGGTGACAGCCGCTCGGGCACAGCTCTCCGCTGTTTTGTCCCCGAGGCTCACATGGGAGGGCAAGGCAGTGCCTGGAGCAGGC
>NW_010271834.1:1914-3118 GCF_000690775.1 Eurypyga helias
TTGCCTTTGCAAGCATGGCAGGGCTCTCTGGTGCTTCAGCAACATCTGCATTTCCAGCTGATGAACCGGCCACGTGAACTGAGTGCCGTCCTCCCACGCCGCGGGCTGTAGCCTGTCGGCAGGCCAGGCTTGGAGCATCCCCCTAGGAGCGCAGAATGAGCGAGTGCTGATCCGTTGAGATGCACAAACGAGAGCTGGCGCTTGTACAGAAGGGCTCCCACCTTCCTGGGAGCTCAGGAGTGGTGCTGAGATGGGCTCTTGAAAATCTGCGGTGTGGCTGGAGTGGTGGTAGGATACTGGGGTCGGCTCAGCAGACCTACCTTCTAAGGTCGGCTTGTCCTACTTAGGGGACCAGAGAGCCGAGGGCCAGGTTGCCCTTAACCAAGGTGAATGGCACAGCCAGCCTTTTTCCTGGAGTAGTGGACATTAACTGGCATCACATTATGCCTTTGATTTTTTTTTTTTATAGACCATTTCACGGTATTTTATGTGTGTCTCTCTGGTGGGGCAATATGGGCTCAAGGCAGTAAGATTAGTTTGGTCATGGGCAATAAACACAACGGGCATAATCCAATGTGTCAAGTTTTAATGTGCTTTCCTAATGCCTGCTCTCCTTTTTCAGTTTGCTGAACTCCAACTCCTTCACTGTTATACGAGATGACGCCTTCGCTGGTCTCTTCCATCTAGAATACCTGTAAGTTTGGTATTTTATGTCTTCCCCCGTCCTTTATAAATCAGGATGTTTTGATGAATTGCCAAGACTCCTGCTGTGGAGTCTGAGTCTTTACTGTGAATCCCAGGAGCAGGGCAGATGAAGGATTTATGTTCCGTTCCTGTGCAAACGTCCCTTACGATGGCTCACCGTTTTTCAGAGGTTGCAGTGGATTTTTAGAATATGCCGTGAATGGGAGGTGACTCTGTACAATCACAGTGCACCGAAAAATCCCTGCTGAGCAAGAGCTCGCCTTGGCTTTCCAGAACAGTGCCGTCACGGTCAAGGGGTTTTGAACCTCAGGGAGGAGGTGGGGAAGCCTCTTCTGGCCTGCTGGCACCCTGGGGAGAAGGTGCAGGGTATCCATGTCCAGAACAACGCAGAGTACCAGACTGCTTCTCTTCCTCCACAACTCTCCTCTCCAACTTCATCTTTGTTCTGATATTCTATTTCATGCCCGTGGCATATATTTTTATATTATAAATAATTCTA
>NW_010271834.1:3149-27719 GCF_000690775.1 Eurypyga helias
TTCATGTAATATGAAACACTGTAATTATTTGTATTATTATTTAAATTTATTTAACTTTCCTTTTCTTTACTTAGTTCACTTCTTTGTTGATTTTTACATTACCTTCATTTCCCAATCTTTTTTTTTTTTTTAGGTCACCTTTTTTTCTTTTAAAAAAAGTATTAGCCCTGGTACCAGGTTGTCCTCACTTCATACTCCAAAGGACTGCCATTTCTCTGTGTTACCGGACATGAGCTGGTATGTTTGAAACTCTGAATATGATCTGCAAAAAAATTCCTCTTCCCACCCACCTTCCCGTACCAAAAGGTGGCCGTGGAAAACATTTCTGTCTTCTTCCTAAGGAAGGCCAGTACTCATAAAACTGACTCTTGCTGAAGTCATGCGGGCACATGGGTATTAAGGCGTGGTGTATTCAGGACTAAGAGTCTGAACCATGCGCAGCAGCCAACAACGGAATTTGCAGGCCAAGAAATAGAGGATAATGGAAAACGGTGTATTCCAAAATCCATGTTTCAGCTATACCTGGATCTTTCAGCAATAGTGAGTTATCTAATCATTCTCTTTTCCATGTGACTACAGGAAAAGAAGTTGTTTGCAGCCTGTTTGCAAAAAGGAAGAGAAACGTTGGCTTGTTGTTTCATTAATGACTTGCTTCCAAGTGCTGAGGAATCTCACATGGAGCGTGTCCCAGCAGCAAGGGGAAATCTCTGGCCCTGGTTGCCACCTGCAAACCAGGGGGCAGGGCGAAGGCTGGTAAAGCCTTACCGTTCCATTTCCTTCAGCACCAGCCGAACACGTGGTCTCGGTTAACGGTTGTGGTTGCACTCCCTGCCAAGTCCACAGAGCTCTTCCCCTTCCCAGCAAATCACACCTCTTCCGTTTGGGAATAAGGTGTGAGTGGTTAGGGGTGGGTTTTTTTTCCTGTGCAGTTAGTGACACTGTTAAAGCTTCAGTTAACAGTGATCAGACCTTAGGGAGGATGAGAAAACTTCCCTGACAAACGAGAATGACAAGTTTCTTTGTGTACAAAGCAAAGTCTCTGGACGAAGAGCAGCTGGGGAGCACTCAGAGAGGATCGCTATATATATCTCTATATATCTCCACCTGTGTCCTGCTGCACTTGCAGCAAAGATAGTGGCATTCAGTGCATCCTTAAACTAACTGTCTCCGTGCACAGTCTGGGTAAGACAGGTCTGATAAAGATGGGAGCGTTGCTGGTGATCCGAGTGCCGTTCCCTGCGGTGTGTTGAGTGAAGCTGTGTTTATTCACATGGACCAGCGAACTGGCCGTATGTGGGGCTGCCAGGTGCCAGTGAGGGTGTCAGGAGGCAGCTCAGCTCTCTGCTCTGCGGATTGAATCCGTGTCCCCAGACAGCCTTGTAACCGAGGATGGCTGACCCTCTTCTGACATCTTCCAGGTAGACAGCGGTTTCTCATCAACATCCTTTGCCTGCAGTCAGGGTCATGGTCACCTCATGAAGGATTTTGGCTACGCCTAAACTGCAGAACCAAGAGCACTTGACATCCCCTGCATCCCCATCTTGACTCTCTCAAGAGGAGACCTTGGCTCATAGCATTTTTCTCCTGTTTCCCTGGAAAGCAAACAAGGATGCAGAGGACGAAGGGAGACGCTTTTATCTCATAAAATCTTTTGTAAAGTCAGCTTGCAGTTGTCTTCATGCAGGTACAGCTGTACCATGCAATATCTTGATGGCCACCTGGCTGCAACGGCTTTGCAGGGCTCATGGTGTATTTAGGGATGTGTCCTCGAGTGCTCAGGGGTCAAGATGCTCAAGTATCAGCTCTTTTTTAAATGCTGACATGCAGTCAGGAGGAACAGCATGCTGCTGGAATCGATACGTGCCTGTCATTATTTCCCCGGCGCACGGGGCCGTGACTTGCGTGCAGCCGGGCACCTGGCAGAGGTGGTGTCCCGGCTGGAGAGAGCTGGGCTGCGGCAGCAAGGCGTGAAACAAGGCCGTGGTCTTGCCGTTGGTGCAGACTTGGGATGTCTGCCAGCACGAAGCTGCAGTTCACGTCATGGCGGTGACGGGGGACAGAGAGCCTACGGCTGTGGGGTTGCGGAGGTGGTGCCGTGGGAGCTCCCCATCAGCACGCCTGTCTGCAGCCTGGGCAGCCCTGCTGCTCTCCTGTGGGTCTTCAAGTGCAGGGGATTTGTGAGGGGATGGTGGGACTTAAGCTTCTAGTGTCCATCTCGGGGGCCTCTCCTGTGCAGGTCTCTTGCCTCACACGACACATCTTAGGAGGCTTAACCAACAGAACGGGAATGTCTTTTGCTCTGTTCAGTTTGTTCCTCTTCTGCATGACGTTTCTGTCACATGCTTCCCTCATGCTGCCCGGAACCTGCAACGCCACCTGAGGAAAGGGGAAAAGGGAATGTGAGCAGCTCCATCGAGACTTCCCCACCTTTAAGTCTGAAGGGGCTGTCCAGGAACCTACCCAGGAATTTGGAGACTAGAGGTTAAAGTGCCGGTGATGCTAATAATAATGTTAATGAAAGTATTTTAAAATGCCTTTCTTTTTTACCCCTAGATTCATTGAAGGAAACAAAATTGAAACTATTTCAAGAAATGCATTTCGTGGCCTTCGAGACCTGACTCACCTGTAAGTTATTTATCACTTGGTAATTTGTACTTGAACAAAATGCTTCTGGGGGACCGCTGGTTTTCCTGCCACATGGAACATCTCCCTTCCCCTCCATGCATCAGCGTCCTCCTGCTGTCCACCATGTGCCTTCCACAAGTGGAAAAACGGCCTTCAAGAGATAGCAGCTCGCAGCCCGTGCTGGGGTGCAGCCTGTGGATGCTGGTACCACCGTCATACTCCCCACTCGTGATTAAAAAAAAATATGTATCAGCTTCTTCAAGCAATTGCCATTCTTGAATGAGAATAATTAATAGGTACCTGTCCCTAGTAGTTATTAACAACACCAGTGGCAATATCAGATAATTAATGTGCAGTAAGCGAGCTCAGGCTTAGCAAGGGAAGAGACAGCGATGATACTAACCTCTAACTTTCTTTTCCAGTTCTCTGGCCAATAACCATCTCAAGGCTCTGCCAAGGGATGTCTTCAGTGATTTAGATTCTTTAATTGAACTGTAAGTAATGAGAGTCTTTCTGTTGACTGCCTGCTTTTGTCACTCTCAGTTACTCTGAGTTTTACGTTCCGGGTTTGTGTGGTGCTGTATCTGATACCTGCACAGAAATAAATGTGCGTTTTGTTGTTCTAGCTTTGCTCATTTTAAAATTGTTTACTCGGTAGGCTCCTCTAAAATAACTGCAGTTTCTGAAATCACTGTTGCTTCTTGTGATGCTGTACATAGCTTGCATTATTGTTACTCTTTCTGATGTTTCATGTAAATTGTTTTTTAGGGGAAGAGAGACAATGAATTTTAAAACTACAGTTTCACTGCATGTTCTCTCATGTTCTTGTTGCTCCTGAGATTATTTTACTAAAAGGCATTAATTTAAAAAAAAAAAAAAAAGGCAACCCCGAACTTTTTTCCCCTTGTTTTTGTGCAGTTGTAGCACATTGATGACTTACTGAGTGTTTTCTTGTATAATTGAGCTGCTAGTCAGACTCCCCTATTTTTGTCCTGGCTCTCCCAAATAGCAAAGTGTAATTGTAAGCTACAAAAATTGCCAAGCAATCAAAGAACAGGTACAGTGTTGAAATTGCACCTACATTAGTAGAGGGAGGTTAAATTGACTCTGCATCAGCAGCGACTCTAAAAACACAGGCCTTACATCTGTATCTTAATGTAACAGAGAAACGGTACCAGCAAGGCCACTCTGTCAACCCGCCGTACGGGAGTAGTTCAGTGAAGGAATGGGATTTGTCCGTGCCAGCGGTTGATGGTGGGAAGGAGGCTTGCAGCAGGCAACCAGACTGTCAGGATGCATTACCTTACGCTCCTAATCCTATGAAAACTTATAAACGTGTGTGACTTCACACGTGAATCACAGTGCTCTACTACTACGATTATACATGAGCCTATTTCCTAGATCGAAACAGTTTTTCCAAGGACAGCACTCAGTGAAAGAGGGTCCAAATAAAACTGTTTTGAACTGTTCTCAGTTCAAAGAGCGATTCAAGGCTACTCAGATATTTTTAAATTCAGCATGTCAAGGTGATAACAGTTCTGTAGTACTCATATTGCTATCAACCTTTTCAAATATGTTTATTTCTGTGTGTTTTTTAGAGATTTAAGGGGAAATAAATTTGAGTGTGACTGCAAAGCCAAGTGGTTGTTTTTGTGGTTAAAGATGACAAATTCCACTGTTTCTGATGTCCTGTGTATTGGTCCAGCAGAATATCAGGATAAGAAGTTAAATGATGTGACAAGTTTTGATTATGAATGCACCACTACAGGTATTCAGAATGTATATTTCTAAGCACACTACAAATGGTTAAATATCAGAAGTTTAGTCTATACCCTTTTGCTTCTGTGAGCATGGCCTGGGGGGAGGAAAGGGTTACATAGCAAGCACTCCCAAGTACTAGAACAAGCATAAAATGGGAAAATTTCGAAGCTAAAGTAAGTACTGCTTTTTTATTTGGATTAAGTGATAATGGGAGAAAAGCTCTGACTATTCATGTTCCGAAAGACTTGATTATGACTCACTTTGTGACTTAATTTTCATCACAGAATGCTTTCTGTTATCTGGAATAAGGCCATATAGTTATGACAGATGAGCTTCCCAAAACCTCTGTATTTCACAGAAAGCAATGAAAAGAAGTTCAAATAATGTGGCTATGTCTGTTATCTTTATTCAATAGGCTACGATTTAATAGCATCAAACAAGGCAGCAATACCACCAGCAGTTCTTTATGGAACTCCATTAAGTTGTAGAGAAATGTCCAATAATATTCTGACTACTGTCTTGTTTAGGATCTTGATTTTTATTTTAGGTAATGTGAAGCATGCTGAAGGGAGTGAAGAGAAACTTGCATGTGGTTATTTTTTATATTTTATGACTGAACAGCCGCAGTTACCTATCTTTAAATGTAGTCACATCATATAACTGAGAATATCAGCTGCGAGTATTGTTCTTCATCTTTCACATATATGATGTCAGCATTCTGCCTTCTTCCTGTACAGTAATATCAGAGGCGTTTGATTTCTCAACTGCCATCAAGTCAGCCATCATCATTCAGAGACAATAGAAAAGTTGATTACTATACTGTAAAATAAAGTTTCAGGACAAGGTATGAAATGTAATCCAAAGGCAGTACGTGGAGGCAAAGGGAATGAACTCAGAATTCAAAAATATGTCTGAGAGAGCAGCAGAGGTAAAGTGTGATAATCTGTTCCCTAAAAGGATGCCAAAAGCAGGGGAGCAGCGTGGCTTAGAACAGTACCAAAGTTTCATTCTTGCGTCTGCAGATCCACTGACATGCAGAAGTACAGAGGAAGAGTGGATTTCACTTCAGTTCACTCTGCTTTAAGCAACTGCACAGCACTAACAGTGTGTGAGAACCAGCCTTACCTACCTGGTCCTCAGACCCACACTGGCCTACCTGCCCTCAGTCAGCTCTTTGTACCTAGAAACCTAACTGTAAAGTTGCTGCAGGCAAAATTCACCCTTTGTGTTAGTCCCTTTGTCTGCTGTAAGCGAAATTACACCCAAGATAAGTCGACTTTCCACGTGCTGTGGAGTTTGCTGGGGAGCTAAGGCGTTACGTGGCGCAAGGATTGCCTACCTTGATAGTTCTTCCATCAGAACAGCTCTCAGTGCAGCATACAGCTGTAGTACACTCTCCAGGCAGTAAAGGACGTTTTCCAGCCAGTCATCCGCTGGCAGCTGTGAGGGAAGGCTGTGTGCATAACCCCTCTGGCCTGGGGGTAGGCAGCAGCAGCCTACCAGGGCTCCTGTTCGTAGTGAAGGTGAAGGGTGCAGAAGACATGGAGCTTTGGCATCATAGAATCATAGAATCACAGAATGGTTTGGGTTGGAAGGGACCTTAAAGACCATCTAGTTCCAACCCCCCTGCCATGGGCAGGGACACCTTCCACTAGACCAGGTTGCTCAAAGCCTCATCCAGCCTGGCCTTGAACACTTCCAGAGCTGCCCAAACAGGTCATCGCACCCCTTGCTCTTTAGTGTCCTCCAGCGTTCCCCGCGTGCTCCCCTCTGCTCTGCCAGTATTGGCACTCCTGTGTGCTGGGATCTGCCGGAGAACGGGCTGCCGGGAGGGAAATCAGCCCAGCAACAGCAGCCACGGATCCCTCATCCATGACGGCCTGTGCCAGTCCAACAGCCAAGGGACCAGAGGCGGAGTGGGCAGCTGGAGGAGGGGGGAACCACCCGAGCCCTCAGTCGGCAGAAAGCAGCGTTAGAACCACGTGTCTTGAGACAGGGAGAGTAAAACTGGGCATCAGGGCAAGAGGGAGAGAGCCACAGCCAGCAGCATAGGGGAAGCGAGGGCCATGTTCCATTCTGTCTCCTGAGCAGGCTGATGCACCTGCAAAGAGAAAAAAGTTATGAAACTTCCACCCTCCACCCCACCCCATATTTACTGTACAAGCTCTTTCTGCCATTAAAGAACATGTGGACCTGCCTGTAAAACTAAATTGAGCCCCCAGGACCTAAATTTTTGGCAAGCCTGATGTGGCAGCACCTCTTTACTCTGTAACCCTGTTCCACACTAGAGCCTAGTATTTCCAGCTGGTGCTAAAACCAGAACTTACTGCTTTTTACTGATTACGGCTTATTTTGTTACCCATTTTTACTCATCCAGTGACATAAAGAGCCCATTGACAGGTACAAGTAAAAATAGCTGTGCAAACACTGAATCATTTCTGAATGAGCGGTGGGTTTTAACACACCCACTGTTTTGTTTTAATTCACAGATTCCCTCGAAGGGTTTTACAACCATTCAGATTTCAAGAGGTGCCTTTTTCAGCATTAGTTGTTTCGGGTTTTTTTCTCAAGATTTAAAAAATATTTTTATTTTCTGTGATTGTATCTGCCGTTGTTCCATCCTTAGCTACCTTTCATGACTTACCAATTACTTTTGCTTTCTGCATACTTCAGTGTCAGTTTTCTCCAGTCTTTCTATTTTCCCAGTGAGAATGAAGATAACTTTCTTGTTTTCCTACCAGCATTTATGAATCAAGCCCAAACTCTATTTATAATAGTCCCTCGAAGAATGGAGACTGTTCTTTCTTTCGCAGCTGTAGAATCTGCTGTTTGTTTAATGGTAGTCATCTATCTTTATTCTCCAGAAGTGTAACTCCTCAAGGGCAAGGCTTTCAAGCATGCAGACACAGAGTTCTTCATTCAAAACCAATTATTTCATAATGCACCAAAATGAGGGACTCGAGTGAGGACTTAATTACCATCTCACCAAAATCCCTGGATGCTCAGGCCCTCCCAGTGTCGGAGTACATGGTGAAGGCATGTAGCAAATGGAGCTTGAAAGAGCAGCGCATGGTTCTGCAGAGAAACGCCATCGTCGCAGAAGATGCATTTCCTTTTCTATATATCTGTACCCGTCCATGGCTTCAGCGCAGGCCTTCTGCCATATTCTAGACCCAAGTGCTGGCTTTTCTTTGTCAGCTCTGCCAAACTGGTTTCTTTTTCTGATAACCATGACTTTGCCCAGTTGTCATGACAAAGAGCAAACGCAGCCCCAAGTCTCCTCGCTTTGCCCCAGATTGGCTCTGTGCTGACTGCTGACTCAGCCCAGGGTGAATTTTAGAGTTAAATGTGCAAAGGCACTTAGATTTGGAGAAAAAAATCTTGAATTTTGGAGTTACGCTCCTAGTCTTTACAGGTTGCTCCAACTTCTCCGTCTTAGCATCTAGAATAAGTTTCCCAGTGGATAGTAATTTGCAGGTTGGTTGTATTTTATGCCTAAACTACTTTACAATGCCCCATAAAACGTTATGTTAACTGAGTTTTTGATTACACCGTTTTGTGTCTATGGTCTAGCCGAAATGGGGTTATCCCCAGGCAAACTTCAGATATCATTTCACTTTCTGCCTGGTTTAGCATAACACAAATTGCTAGTGATTAAATTTGCATGACTTAAGAAGTTATTGGACTTCAGCTGGAAGTTGCTGTCTCTCAGCTTGAAAGTGATTCCAGCAATGCCATTTCACTTGACAGGAAAGCAACTTCCAGCTGTGGGGAAAGAGACTTCTCTCTTGATATCCTGATTTCATTTATACCAGCCAGCCTAGCTGGAAAATCTGATTTCTGCCACTATTTACCTATTTGATCTCCTTGGCAGCTGTATTTCCAGAGGACAGTTTATGATGACTAAAGCAGGAGACGCTTTCCCCTGTTGCTGCATGCCTAACGTAAGCATTGACACTTCCATGCTAGCGTTATGCTAAATCCGGACTATTTCACTCATTTTTCAGTGTAAATCGTTATAATCAACGCCAGCTTACTCTGTGTTTCCAGCAAGGATGTATCCTAACTGTTGGAAATGTATGTTTCTAGATTTTGTCATTCACCAGATTTTGCCCTACCAGTCAGTTTCAGTGGATACGTTCAACTCAAAGAATGATGTGTTCGTAGCCATCGCACAGCCCAGCATGGAGAACTGCATGGTGCTGGAATGGGATCACATTGAGATGAATTTCAGGAGTTATGACAATATCACAGGTAAATGAACACTAGGGTTCCAGTCGTTGATGAACTGTTGGCGTTTCCCAAGGATGAGACTCGTAGATGGGACCAGCTGGTGGGTTTTGTCCCGAATCTCTGTAGAATTTGGCAGATCAACGTGTGTAATACTGGGACACGAGTGATTTCATGGAGTAGTGCAACTAGTTAATACATGCACATTTAACCTCTCCATAGCACACAAAATAGGCTTTTTTTGGTCTGATCTTGTAAATTGTTCTGAAGGCACAAACGCTGTGAATGTCACGCTGTGACCCAGCTTAGCACTCACCCCCTGAATCACGCTGCAGGTTAAAGCCTAAGCTGAAGGAGCCCTCACTCTTGCCAAAGTGCCTGCAAAATAGAATATGAAACCACTCTACTGCATGTAGTAGGAAATAGGTCTGAAGGTTCCTTCTAGGGTGAGCTGGCCAGGAAAGCGTGTTTCACAGCTGAAGATGACACAGAAAAATTTAAACCGTGGTTGTTTCCTGAAGAGATGTGCTGTAAAGCTTTCACGTTTACTTTCCATTGACATACATGCTGAATTAGCATCCTGGCCAGATTACTCATCAAACAAAAAGCCCATGGGGATGCCAGGAGATTTTCTAATGCTAACAACCATCCTGTCCCTAACCGACACTCATGGTGCTCAGTCACACCATGACAGCAGGGACAGAGTCTTTAGAGCTGTTATACACTGCCTGATTTCTCAGTTACTTCAAGCTACTGGCTCTGAAGACTCAGGAGCTAAATTTATCCATGGAGCATCCTTTCCTCCTGATTACTTTTTACCTTGCCTTTTGGGACCAGAGTATGCACATCCTTATCTGGTGTTGAAGTCTACAAAGGCAGCAAGCACCTACCTCCTCAGATTATCTCCGTGTGTCACTAATGAAAATTTGCAAGATGCTACCCCTCTGTCAGGAAATTCTGGAAATGAAAAACTTGGCTTTTTCAAGGTTTCATTGTGGTTTGGTAGATCAGGGGGAAATATGTACCAGTGGATGCAAATTAAGAAGTTGATGGCCCAAAGAGAGCTAGCAGAGCTCTAGAAGTGCTTTGAAAAGGAAGTTGAGAGTTTGGGTCATTTCCAAAGACAGCTGTTCCCCAGACGCATTTCACCTTCCTGTGAATGACATGATTAGGTGACATTTCTTCTGGGGACTTACGTCCCAGCTCCACACCCAACGTATGGGCCCAGACTTGTTTCTAGAACAACCATCCGGTGTTCCTAGGAGGTGTGAGCTTGAATTCTGGGCTCCAAAATGTGAGTGACTTTTGCCAGGGGACATAGGCACATAAAGAGCCTTTTGAAGAGCCTAAAGAGTGTTTTGCAGAGCTCAGGAGCCGGCTATATGCTCCATGGGGTGTTTCATTGCTAACTGCATGCTTGGCATTCGGATAGCTGAATTTAGCCCTTTACAATGTGGGCTTGTGGAGCGGAGCTAGTTGTCAAGACTGTCTTTACAGTCAACGTGCAGAGAATAAGCATTGCTGTCCTCTGCAAAAGGGGACATCCACAGGCCAGGTGAGATCTAGTCTAGAGTGCTTTTTGACTAAGAAAGACCTGAAAGAGAGCTAGCAACCAGAAACCTAGATAAGCTCAAGCTGATTGATCAGCTTGAGCATTCATGTCTATGCTGCTGATACCTTACAGTACTGGAGATGAATCCCACCCTCCTATTCTGGAAGGGTGGTAGATCGTCCCAGGCCGGCTGTGAAACAACTATGGGTAGGGCAGCAGCGGAGGTGCCAGGATAGTGACCGTGACCGTGACCGAGTAGGGGAATCAGCGCAGTTACAGTTCTACGCAGACTGTGCGCTTCAGAGGGGAATTCCTCTCTTCTTCCCACAAAACCTTTTGTAAATAGTTTGGTTGTTACTTTTTTGATGTGGTTCTTATGTAGTGACGTGACATTCTCAAAACAGACCATAACCTGATCTGATCCAATCAGGCAACTGCAATATTCCTAAATATTTCTAGTTTAACGTAATCTCAAGAATACTTAACAGAAACAACAGAGTTAGATTTGTCTTTCATCCTGCTTTCAGGTGATATATCCACAATACGCGTGAATATTTCTATTTACAGTAGCAAAAAGCTGACTCTGGCCCTCTTGGAGCAAAAAAAAGTAGACTATATTTCATTCTTCTAGTTGAGCTGGAAAGACAGACATTCCAAGAATAAGAGAATTTAGAGTCCTGCTGGGTCATGAGAACACCTCATGCTATTTTGGAATAATAAAATTTGGCTTAAGTACTTGTTTTGGATATTAAAGGGCATGTGTTTGAACAAACAGAGAAAGAAAAAGTCTTCTGGATAAAAAGGAATGAGCATTTTAGGGTGCATCATACTTGCACACCTTGAGAGATGTGACATTTCTAACATTTGAAGTCATCTTTCCAGTTATTGGGGAGAAAAAAGCATGAGAAGAGGCTCTGATGGCATGTAGCAGAAGACAAAATTGTGAGATTGTGCACATTTTAAAAAGGGGAGGGTTGATTTGGTGATTTCTGTGGTTTAAAGGGTGCTTTGTACTGTGCTAATATATGCACTTTTTGTTTTCCTTTTGGGCAATAGGTCAGTCCATAGTGGGATGCAAAGCCATTCTCGTTGGTGACCAAGTCTTTGTCGTGGTGGCACAGCTTTTTGGTGGCTCACACATTTACAAGTATGACGAAAGCTGGACAAAGTTTGTCAAATTCCAGGATATCGAAGTATCTCGCATTTCCAAGCCAAATGATATAGAGCTTTTCGAGATAGACAGTGAAATGTTTTTTGTCATAGCAGATAGCTCTAAAGCAGGTTTGTCAACAGTCTACAAGTGGAATAACAAAGGATTTTACTCATACCAGTCCCTTCATGAGTGGTTTAGGGACACTGACGCCGAGTTTCTCGATATAGATGGGAAATCACATTTAATCCTCTCTAGCCGCTCGCAGGTTCCCATTATACTCCAGTGGAACAAAGTTTCTAAAAAGTTTGTCCCACACAGTGAAATCCCCAACATGGAAGATGTCTTGGCTGTGAAGAGTTTCAGGATGCAAGATAACTTGTACATCACGCTCACGAGATTCATTGGTGACTCCAGAGTTATGAAATGGAACAGCAAACAGTTTGTGGAGATACAGGCTCTTCCATCCCGAGGAGCCATGACGCTGCAGCCTTTCTCCTTCAAGAACAATTACTACCTAGCCCTGGGAAGTGACTATACCTTCTCCCAGATTTATCAGTGGGATGGTGAAAAGAAGATCTTCAGGCTATTTAAAGAAATCTATGTGCAAGCACCACGGTCTTTCACAGCTGTGTCAACAGATCGAAGAGATTTTTTCTTTGCCTCTAGTTTTAAAGGAAACACTCAAATATTTGAACATATCATCATTGACTTGAGTTTATGAAAAGCTGCTGGAGTGAAATTCATGTAGAATGATATTTATACATAAACAAAAAAAAAAGAGACCTTTCTGAAAACAGGGTGCACCTATGGAGTGTTACGACATTTTCTGAACTTTTCAAACTTGCATATTTATCAGGGATTGCATTTACTTGATTACTGGATGACATGTTCGTTTTATCCTTTTCTAAAGACAGTTTGCAGTCTGCAGTCATTCAGAGGAGAGTGCAGTGCATTAGGACTAATGTTGACATAGAATCATAGAGTCACAGATTGGTTTGGGTTGGAAGGGCCCTCCAAGATTATCTAGTTCCACCCCCCCTGCCATGGGCAGGGACACCTTCCACTAGACCAGGTTGCTCAAAGCCTCGTCCAGCCCGGCCTTGAACACTTCCAGGGATGGGGCATCCACAGCTTTTCTGGGCAACATGTTCCAGTGCCTCACCACCCTCTCTAGGAAGAACTTCTTCCTGATATCTAATCTAAACCTCCCCGCTCTCAATTTAAACCCGTTACCCCTTGTCCTGTCACTACAGGCTTTCTTGTAGGCCCCTTCAGGTATGTCACTTCTAGACTGTCAGATCTTAAGTTAACGCAGACAGATAGTAACAGAGGTCTGCTTGGTGCCATGAACGAATCAACTACAAATTCCATCCATTTTCTCTTTCAATAGGCGTTCCAGAAATCCACCCTGGTTTGCCCTTTTTCACACTCTTCCTGATGATGCCAGTAGGCTCTGGGGTGTTTTAACAAGTAAATCCGTTGTGATGACATTCTAGAAGGCATGGCTTAAATTTAGCCTGAAACACACCTACATTCATGTTCTCTGTGCTGTAGCTCTTCTGTACACAATGAGATGATTTATTCTCGAGTGTTCTCCCCTCAGCACAGCTTACAATTCATGTTTTGGTCATCACAAGCTGTATTTGGGGAATCCTCCTTCTGGCTGAGGTCTAAATATGACTTTGGTGTCACCGAGTCTTTTGAAACCAAGGCAACTGGAGCTGTTTCAGGCTAGAGCTAGCCCTGGCTCCAAGAAGTAGGGCTTCCTCTCGGTAGTTCCAGGCTTTTGCCAGGTTGTCAAGCCATTGAAGATTAAACAGGAGTTTGTGAATGGCCCGTGTTGCATCGGTGTTTTCGGTGGCTACAGACTAAGGCATTCAGTCATCCTGAATAGGGCAGTCCAGGCACGCAGAGCCTCTGTCAGGGTAACAGGAAGGGACTGCTTCCTTGGAAAGGCTCTCCACCATCCCTACCCAACAAAGTTGTGTATCAGAACCCTTGTTTGTGCACTTGCACAATATGTTTCTTTAAGTTTTCACACCACTTAGCATACTAGGTTGTTTTACCATGTCTTGCTCCTGCATTTTCACCTTGGATAATAGGGAGGCTTTGCATAAAGCAGGTGGAGCAAAGGAAACTGTCCTTTATTCCTTCATACTCAGGACTACCTCACCATGTCTCTGCTGAGTGAGCCTCACCTTTTTCCCCTGGACACGTGAAACATGGCCCATTATCACAAATAGAAATGTTCTCATAGGCTTTCTGACATCCAGTATTTGAACAGTGCTGCAGAAGAGGATTGTGCAAAAGGACTCCCATGAGGAGTCATAACCTACCAGTGACCAGGCATATCACAACCTTCCCCAGATTTTGCCTTGCTGCTATGACATAAAATTATTACTGGCCTGTCAGAGCCATAACTAATTTTATTCTGTTTTTAAATGACATGTTAGTTTGGTTTGTTGTTGGGTTTTTTTTTCCTATAGAGGTGCTTATCCTGGATTTATGTTTAATTACATCAGCAACGTAGCCCATCCAGCCACCTGAAGTACTGAGCGCTGCCCTCTGAATGTCGATGTGGTGTCAGTCCCCATGGTTCAGTCAGGGCAGTAGATGCTCTCTCCCTTCAACCCACGAACCAACCCTCTGCAGTCAGTTTTAGCAGTACTGCCCTTGGCTAACAAATCCAACAAAACAAAGAGATGATTCGTATGTCTGCCAGAGAATGCAATTTCTTACCGTGTTCCCAGTTTACTTTTTAAAGCGGGTATGGCTGGCAAGCGATGTTTCTTTAACCTGTGTTGTGGGAAGGCATTTTTTATTGCTTTTCTGTCCAGCGTGTGTGTTTAAATAGGGTCGGATATTCTGATGAGGAGGGCCATTTCTCAGTGCGCCAGCACATTCTTTTGGGGCTCATTGTGAGTACTATTCTCTCAGCAAGGGGCATCAGTCAGACCTAAAAGCTAGTTTAGAGAAACTGAATCTTGACATTGTGTACTTGAAGTGAAGCAAGAAGATGGAGGAAAAGGGCTTGTGTATCAAATACCAGGAGACTGTACTGTTTCAAGAGCCAAGGGGATTTTGAGACTTGGCTATCAAGCTGAATTAAATTAAAATGGTCTCTGCAGAGACAGGCTTAATAAAGAGGATAAAGTGATCCACAGGAGTCTAGCTCATTCACACAGGACCAGAAGAAGGAAGTGAGGGAAATGAATTCTGTGGGCAGGCTGCCACTTCTGCTGAGTAGCTGTGTTGGTTGGTCAGAAAGCCCAGCTCAGCATCCCTCACAGCACCAGGAGGAGCTTGGAGTCAGGCACCGGCCTGCCTGTTCTGCTGAGTTAGTGCACAGGAGGTCAAAGCAGCTAGGAGGGAGGGCAAAAAGCACTAGTTGGGAAAGAAATGTTACGGAACATTTCTCAGAACTGAACAAAGGAAACGTCTCACAAAGAGCCTTGTTCTGCTCTTCCTGCTCCCAAGGAAAAGCCGTAGGATGCAGCCTAACAACAGAAGTCACAAAGCATCAAAAATACTTTCTGTCTTTCCAAATGCAACAACAGTTTGGTCTCCCTGGACTATATTCTGTAATAGAAATTGTTCTGAGTAATAGTCTATACTATGCATATCCATAACTTACTGCAACTGTTAGACCATCGGGGCAGGGAGAAAGGATAACAGAACATGCCACCTGGTAATTTTTAATGTATTCTATAATACATCCAACTATGTAAAGAACAGTAGTTTATATAACCATAGATTTACTACAGTGTGCTAGCTACAGTGGTAGCATTTTAAGGCTGTATATACACAGCTTTTTTTAGTAAAGAGGGGCTGATACAGGCTGTGCTACTGACACATGTATGTACTCTTTCAGCGTATGAATAAAATGTAGTTCATGAGGCTAACAGAGGTGCGTTGTGTTAATATGTCCACGCTGTGAAGACCTGCACTGCCAGAGCGATGGGCAAGGGGGGCACACGAGTCCGTTTGATTGGGTTTGGATTTTGAAAACGCGGAGGAAGCCGTGCTCAGGTTAGTTATGGTTTCTTTCCCCTTCACTCTTTCCTTACACCCCATCTAGTGTCAGCAAGTATGTAACGCAGCTATCACTACGATTTTCGGTTCATACTCAACTCGGCTGTTTCCTTTTTTACCACAAAACCAAGAGATCTGAATTTTCAAAATCATTTTCCAAAGATACTTAAGCGGGTTTCTTACGTGCAGAGTGGCGAGGAACCAAGCCCTGAAATGAATCCCTAGGCTTTCAAATCTTTGCTCTGGGGTCTCTTAAGATTTCTTAAATTTTACTGAATCATCGGCATTTACTCTGAAATGGCAAAAATAAATACAAGTCAATCAAAAGTGGATGCACTTTATTTAAAACAGTCCTTGAGCATTATCCGCTGATCCTGCTAGTCACCATCACAGGGAATAATTCTTTTTTTTTTCCTCTCTTCAGAAACAGTGCAATTGTCTGCAACTAATTATAGCTTTGTGCAATCAAAGACATCTCTGACACACCGTAATGAGATGCAATTGCTCTGGGATCATTGCTTTCCTTTTGGGTATTCCACCTTTTTATGAGTCAGCAGCCCTCGTGGTGTGGTTCACTGACACGCCAACGTAGCTCAAACATCAGCTTCAAATCAGCGCTGTTTCCCCACCTGCCCTCCCCCGCTTTCTTTGCCCTTGCTAGGTGAACACATTTTTTCCACCTATTATCACCTTCTTCAAATCTCCCTTGGACAGTTTTTATTCCTCCTTGAAAGTCACCACAAGATAGCACGAGCAAAGCGTTCCCAAAGAGCAATGCGGGGATGATTTCCTCTGCAAATTTCAAGGGGAAGACACAGCAGGGTCCTTCTGAAAGGTCACGGTGAAAACGGCTGTCCCACTCACCCCCTCTCTGTTCCACTCACTGCTGGCCTACACACCTGAGCTGCTACCACCACTCCCTCTTGGCAGTGGTGCTCACAGCCAGGAATTACTGAGACACTTCTTTCACACCCTAACTCAGAAGAAATGGAACCGAGCTGCTAACACTGGTTTTTTTCTTAGTATCTGGGAACCAGCCCCTTAACCCATCTTGCATCTGCCCTTCAGTTCAGCCTCCTTTTTGAAAAAGTGCAGGCTGGATCATCTAATGGCTTTCAAAACTGACCGTCAAAATCTGACAAAATCACCTGGCCACATGGTGTTAGATCCTCCACAAGCAAGAGACTGACACTGTGAAAGCCTTTCAAATGATAGCTACAAAAAACTAACCCACTCCCCAGTACCACTTTCCCCATAAGCCATTGCCATTCCAGCTGCGGGACAGTTTGCAGAGGTGTTTTGCAAAATCTTGGACTGGAGGAAAGTTGCTGGAAGATGAGGTCCACATTATGAAGCACTGGGCAAATTCTGTTGTCTTTAGGGCTGACGGGGTGCTTTGGAGCCATCCACATACATGGTGGGTAGCTGCATAGGTTGCAAGTTGGATGTAATTCCTTACAAAGCCATACACAGGAAGATCAGTCAAACTGAACTTATCATGGCTCTGGGTGAAGAAAAGGTTGAAGGGAAGCATCTGGAGTTGCACACTGCCATCCTGGAATGATTCACTGAGGAGTGTGATGCAATTCGACAGGCAGGTGAGATACATTTTTAACAATCTGTGGGATGTGTTGAGAGAGATTATATGGGTCTTCATAGAATCCTAGAATGGTTTGGGTTGGAAGGGACCTTTAAAGGTCAGCTAGTCCACCTCCCCTGTAATAAGCAGGGACATCTTCAACTAGATCAGGTTGCTCAGTGCCCCGTCCAACTTGACCTTGAATGTTCCCAGGGATGTGGCACCTACAACTTCTCTGGGCAACCTGTTCCAGTGACTCACCACCCTCTCTGTGAAGAACTTCTTCCTGATATCTAGCCTAAAGCTATACTCTTAAATTTAAAACCATTACCCCTTGTCTTACTGCAACAGGCCCTTCTAAGAAGTCTGTCTCTGTCTTTCTTATAAGCCCACGTCAGGTACTGGAAGGCTGCAATGAGGGCTCCCCTGAGCTTTCTCTTCTCCAGGCTAAACAAGCCCAACTCTCTCAGCCTGTCCCCATAGCAGAGGTGCTCCAGCCCTCTGAGCATCTTCGTGGCCTCCTCTGGACTCATTCCAACTGGTCTATATCCTTATGTTGAGGGCACAGGAGCTGGATGCAGCACTCCAGGGGGGGCCTCATGAGAGCAGAGTACAGGGGGAGAATCCCCTCCCTCGACCTGCTGGCCACGCTTCTCTGGATACAGCCCAGGATACGGTTGGCTTTCTGGGCTGCCAGCGCACACTGCCGGCTCATGTTCAGCTTTTCATCCACCAGTACCCCCAGGTCCTTCTCCTCAGCGCTGCTCTCGATCCCTTCACCCCCTCAACTGGTACTGATACCAGGGGTTGCCCTGACCCATATGCAGGACCTTGCACTTGGCCTTGTTGAACTTCATGAGGTTGGCACAAGCCCACTGCTCCAGCCTGTCCAGGTCCCTCTGGATGGCATCCTGTCCCTCAGGCATGTCAACCGCACTGCTCAGCTTGCTGTTATCTGTGGACTTGCTGAGGGTGCACTCAATCCCACTGTTGTTGATGAAGATATTAAACAGTCCTGGTCCTAGTACAGACCCCTGAGGGACACCACTTATCTCCATCTGGGCATTGAACCATTGGCCACTGCCCTCTGGATGTGACCATCCAGCCAAATCCACATCCACCGAATAGTCCAATTAATCAAATCCACATCTTTCCAATTTAGAGAGAAGGATGTTGTAGGGCAAGTGCCTTGCCTGTGTCCAAGGCTTTACAGAAGTCCAGATAGATGACATCTGTAACTCTTCCCTTTTCCACTTCACTCCATCATAAAAGGTCGCTAAGTTTGTCTTGGAAAGGTTGGATGAGAAATGTCTATAGGCATCTCCTTACTCCAGTTTTGCCAAGTCAGTAAGGTAGTCTAGGTGGACTTTGGTGGAAAAAAAATAAAGCCAGTGCCAGAAGTTTAATATTGGTAATACTGAAGTAGGGTTTAGAAAACCAGAGATGGTGAGGCTGTAGACAAATGCTGAGTTACCTTGAAGGAAACAAATCACATTTTCTAAGCACAGAGATAAATCAATGGGAGATCAGGGAGAACAAAAAATATGTTTCTAAATAAAGGAAAGGAATAGGAGTGACAATATATGAAGTGTGAGCTTAATTGCTGTGTAGAGAAAGTACCTAAGTGCCTTTCCAAGGTCACTCAGAGAAAGCAATCCACATCATTTTCCTTTCCAGAGTCACCCTAGTTTATGCTTAATTAAACTATGCAAGCTCTGCATACTCTAGAAAATGCCCTTTTTATTACATCGTAGGCAATTTGCATTTCTGAAGGGCATTTGGGAACCATGACATCACCAGAATGAAGGGCTTCTGGTAGCGTTGCTCCCATTTTTATTCATTTGCAATTGTTGACTTCTATTGCAAAGTTCATTTCTATTTCCTGCTTGGACATTAGCACTGGATTGTACAAGAATGCTCATTTTCCAACTTCAGTGGCTGTTTCAGTTGTTCTGACTCAGCAGCCCCTTGGGTCTGACTCATCCTCTAGCTGCAGGTGTGCCCTGGCAATTAATTCTTCATTGAAGTCCTGTGAATGGAAGGCCAGTGGGTCAAGAAAGTGTTCACTGCTCTCTGTTGGTGGGGCCAGAGTGGATGGAGCCTGGGCTGGCACATGGAAGGAGGGAGCAGCACTGCTCTCTGCATGTTGATTAGTTGCTCTATTTCCATTTCTTGCTCTTCTGGTCTTGCCAGCATGGTAAATGGTTTTTCTAGAGTTTTACAGAAAGCAAAGTACCAATGAAGACAGGATGGTGCAGATTCATGTGGAGTGCTTCTGAGAGCAAGCTAGAAATAGAAAAGGGAAACAGAAGTTAAATCAGCAACTCCGGTGGATGGCATCTGCCTACTATTTGTTTGTAAACTCTGTAGCCCAGGGGCCTCCTTGGATCCCCAGCTTCTTTTGGCTCCTGCTGACAGCATTTTCTGACTCTGCTCTGTACCATTAGTGTCTGGGAAGAAAACTGCAGGCCTTTCACTTTGGAGAAAGGCTCATTACAATTATCTGTGCCTCTGTCACCTGGGGATCTGATTACGGTGCTGGGGTTGCACCTTGAAATTGTTACAATTAAGACTTAATGAAGTGAGTAACTACAGAGTCCTGCAGTTACTCCCCACCAACTTACTGCATCTGCCTCTATCATAGGAATAGCTACCACCTGATTTTTATGATTTTTAAAAAGCGAAACCTCTTGCTTGGAGTTTGTTCTATACAACTGGTATCCTGAGAGCCTGGGCAGGTCTCCTTTCCTCTCACAACACAGGCTGGGTGAGTTTGGAGCATGCTGCTGGCTGAAAATGGGTGCAGGTAGGAGCAAAAAAACCATTCACGGCTTTCTGGTCTGGAAAATGATATGGAAATCCTGGGTAACAACTATGTGGAGAGGGCTGTGCTCACCTTTGGCTTGAAATGGAGTGTGCACGTGGGCAGGTGCACTACCTGCTCCCGTGTTGCCTCGCTAGTAACAAATAGTGACTGGTTCCTTTGCTTTTCTCAGATATGGATCAAGACAGATTTTGGGGTAGAATGGAAGGTAATAGAAAGTTTATCTGCTTTCAATTTTCTTTCTTTCCCCTTTGCTCCCAATTTATTTGCCTCTGTCTTCCTAATCGCTGGGAGATTATTATGTCTGAATCATCAGACTTGAAGAACCGTATGCCATTTTCCCTTAAATGACAGCTGAGATATTTATCTTTGTTTCTGTAGGCAGACTCATATCAACATCTGCAGGTCGCATGAGGATAATCTGCCTTTTGATATTTCTGATGGATGATCAATGAGGGCCAAGTGGTGCAAATCTTGGCCCTTTGGTGTGTTGGGCAGAGGACAAAGAGGTTCTTGTAGCTTGGCATCAGGCAGCTCTGGGACCCTTTCTCTCAGTAAAGAGAGCAGCTTTCCCAGGGAAAGTCCAGAGGGAAATGCTAAACTACCTATCTATGACAGCAATGAACTAAAAACTTTTTAAAATATGTTGACTTCAGTGTCCTGCTCCACTCTGGTATATTTTGGCAAATATGACCTAATGTTGCTTGGTACAGGGGTAGCAGGAAGTATTTCTAAAATGCCTGGAGATTTAGGACAGGCAGGGGTTTAGTAGCAAGCATCAGGAGGGGGGATGCAGATGAGAATAGGTAACTTGCTGATATGCTAACAGCTATAAGGGTAAGGGAGGAGAATTATCCTTTGAGCCTGGGAGCTCATGAAGATGCTGGAAGCTCCAGGCTGCCGGGCGGAGCTGTATACGTCTGCCATCTGACTGTAGGCACTGAGCCGTCTGGGGAGATCCTGTTCAGTAAGCACTGGGGAGGAAGAATCCACTTGTGGACCATCAGGAGAGCTGTGCAAGTCCAGAAGAGCTCTCAGCAGTGAGAAATGCTGCACATCTGCTGAAGCCATCAGTAGAGGTGTGCTAGATTCCTTAGGAAATGTTGCAGGAATAGTCACTTTTCAGTTGTTAGTCAATTTGTTATTGGTGTTGCCTTTGGTGTTTGCTTTCCTCAGACTCCTTCTCTGGGTTTTATTTAGTGAGCTGAATATTAATTGTGTTTTCTACTTTTGTTTCTATTCTGTCCATGTTGGTCAGGCCTGTGATAGGAAGGATCAGCGGAAACAAGGCATTTGGGCATTGGAAAGGCTGTCAGACCATGACCTGAGACAAACCAGAAGAAGTCATAGAAGCACAGAATGGCTGAAGTGGAAAGGGACATCCAGAGGTCCCCACTGGTCTGCCCCCCTCCACCCCTTGCTCAAGCAGGGTCACCTAGAGCCAGTTGTTCAGGAACATGGCCAGACAGCTTTTGAGTATCTCTAAGGATGGCAACTCCATAAGCTCTCCAAGCAACCTGCACGAGTGTTTGGTCACCCTCACAGTGAAAGAGCGTTTCGTTGTTGGTAATTTTTTTTCCGTGTTCAAGCCCTTCCTATGGAAGGGGAGCAAAGAATATGCCGCTTACAACCACTCGCATAGAAAATCCAGCCATTCTAAGAATATTTAATTCTCTGTCCCTCTTATCCTCATCAAAATGTGTACAGATTCCATGTCACTTGCAGCACCAAAGCGTTCCTAAGCATAGACTTAGCTTAGTGACCTTGTAGTGAATGTCAGCAGTCAGTTAAGTCACCACTTAGCACTGACACTGAAGCTATTTAGGAAGTAATGAGTTGGCACAGCATACTAACTTCTGGAATAACTGGGAGCTTGCTAATGTCTGATGCATGCCCCACGCAGTGTTGTAATTTAGGGAAAAGAGTGAGTCACTTGTATGGCTCTCAACTGCAGCCCAAGGCACTAAGTTTGTCTTCAGTAAAAACAGGCTCACCCATGAGTTCCTTCCCCGCTGTACTTCACTTCTCTACACTGACAACTGGCTCAGGATCTTCCCTCTTAACCTGGGAAGACCAGCCATCTGTAGTTATCCATGAATACTGTAACACTGAGGTAAACTCTGTAAAAACTATCTAGAGACATAACTATGGTGACAAAATGGTCTTCTGCAAATCCTTTGACCTGAAGTAGGGCATGGGTTGATCCCAGGGTCTCCCCGTGGGTGGGCTAAGGAGCAGGCTTATTGGGCCCTTTCTTTGTAAGAGCTTGGGTGGTAGGAAAGCTCAACTCTCCCCTACCCTGAGGAGAGACAGGGACTGGTATTCCAGTCCTGGAGCTTCCTAGAGCCTGCACTTGGAAATAAGAATAGATAAGCAAACAGCTTCGTTCCTTGGAAATGATGTGTGGTTGTTGGGCACAGGCATCATCTGAGGACATGTGGGTCTTTGGACAAAAGACAGTGTTATAAGCAGTGTATTTTAATTCCTTGGAGCAACAGAAAATAGGGAGGGGAGCTGCTCCTTCTGCCAGGAAAGAGCACAGTGTGTGGCAACTGCATCTGCAGCTTGTTTTCTGTGAAGCAGGTTTCAGTCAGAAGCACCTGATTTACATGAACAATTCAGCAAGAAAAACAGAGGAAGTTTGATCCAACTCATAAGGATTGGGCCTTCCCTTCCCTTATTTGGTACAAACTGATGACTGTTGTGGTGAGGAAACAGAGGCACAGGACAGAGTTGAGAACAGGTTTGTGTGGGAGTGGAGAAAGGATGCCTGGATGCTCACACCAGCTTTCAGCGCTCCCTTCTTTTCGCAGCATGAGTAGGTACTCAAATGTGCCACTGGTGTGCCACTGTGTGCTGGCTGGTGTGCCTCCAGTTACGGGTGCTATTCCAGTAGGTATGGCACCTGCATAATTCCATATTTTTGTTTCACAGTCTCAAATCTAGGCCAATCTTCCAACTGGTTCCTCTAAGAAGATACAACTATACTCCTGTGAGGAGTACACAGCTTCAGCTTGAAGCAGCTTCTGAGCAAGACCAACTACTTCTTTCACTGAGTTTGCTTTCTAGTGTCAACACATCAACTCTGAATTTTCTCAGTTTAAATGTATTTTCAGAAAAATCCACCGTTGGATACATCCTATTACACAAGCGTATGAAAATCAAAGGAAAAATGATTAGGAAAGGTTTCTATCTTCCTTTTTTTTTTTTTTTTTTTTTACTGCTGCTTCTCTCTGTGAAATCCTTCACATGCAGATGTTGGTGGTTTGTCAAGCACAGGAAACAGATCGTTTCTGCAGATACAAGGTAATAGAACATCTAAGGCAATTGCAAAGAGTAGAAGCAAATGAAAGATCTTTTTCAATAACGTGCAAGGTTATGGAAAACAAGGATATTCATGACCCTTCTAAAACTGAATGCAAAGCAATGAGGCTGTATTTACTTTAACATGAGAGCTTTCTTTTGTTTCTTTGCATTTAACTCCAAATTATTTGCATTGCCTCTCATGGCAACAAATTAAATCCTTTGGAAATGTATTTGTCTTTTGCTAGTAATATCTATTACAATAAAACACAGGACATTTATTGTCAGGAGCTGTGCAGGAGATACAGATGGAAATTCAAGAAAGGTAAAAAGGAACTATTATGCCATGTGTTCAGCACACCAAACTACTTAACCTCTTGTCTCTAGTCTGTCACTCTTCAGGTCAGCGGATATCTGAAATGTTGCCAAGATAACATACTCCTTTTGCATGGACTAGAGATTGCTCAGTAGTGACCTCTTTGCCCAGTTAAAGCCTGGACTGAAGACAGTGTGTCTAGGGATTTCTGCCTCATCCTGCTTGGCTGCATACTGGGAAAGACTGTGCAGGTAGTGATTACCAGCAGGTTGTTAGATGCCTTTCAAGAAAGAGCATGAAAGAATTACTTCAGATGGTGCAAGTTATGTTTGGTTTGTTTCTCAGCAGATGGCTAGGTAGGTAAGAGAAACACCAAGAGGGCGTGTTTGATCCATGTGATTGCGGCATTGTTGGGGACCAGGAGGGCAGAGAGGCTTGCCCATCCAACAGGCATGGATGTCTGCGGCAAAGTACTGCACCTGCACCACACTTCTGGCCTGGTAGGTCTTCAGGTCTCTGCACTGCACATGGATTTATTGCACTGGGCATCGTTGCACTGTGTGCCGCTGGAGTGGCTGCAGGTTTGGTGTCCTTGCCAGAAGCTTCAGAGGTAAAGAAGGGGTTCACTTGTTTTGCTTCTGAGTCCGTGTCAGAAAGGGGAAAGGCTACTTCAAAGATCTTTCCTTGCGTAGTTCACTTATTCTCAATTCCTCTGTTGACACCTGAGACTTACGGTAAGCGATGTGGAGTTATGAGCAGCTCAGAGAGTGGAAACGGCCCTGTTGTGGAGAGAGAGGTGTTTTCCAGCCAGGAAGACCAGATGTTGAACTGGTCTCAGTTCCTCTCCTTGATGCAATCTATGGCCAGAGATGGGACGGAGCAGTGACAGAGCTGTGCCGCTGCACTGAGATGGTGCTGGCTGGGGAGGGCAGCAGAGCAGAGTGGACTCCAGCGGGTGCCGTCTATTTAACTTCCTAATAAGCTGAAGCATTATGGTAGGCCAAGCAGTGACTTGGTGCGCTTGAAATGGGGAAGAGAGGTGCAAATACCAAAGGACTACTGCTGCAGATTGCCCGTCGGAAGAACGGATGGGGAGGCAGAGTGGCCAAAGAGCTATTATCTACTTGGGTGGGAAGGAACCTAAACCAGCTCTCAAAGAAGGGGAAAGGATGTTTTGCTCTTTATCTGTACGCAT
>NW_010271834.1:27730-28914 GCF_000690775.1 Eurypyga helias
TTCTGACCCTGTTCACTTCCCTCAGGCAAGATAGCCCTCTCTGTACACAGCCTCAGGGAATGCAGCCATGAGTTCCAGATGCCCTCGGTGGGTACATTCAGGGCCTTCAGGGTGCAGGTTTAGTCCATTCTATGGCTCCTTAGGTGGCTCTAAGTACCCTGAACTGTAACTCTGACAGCATGGAAATGTATTAAACATTCCCAAGGCAGTAGTGGAATACACAACGAATACAGTGGAAACCTCTGTGGAGTTCAGGCACCTAATACTTCCACCTAAAACTTGCATCTTACCCCATTGTGTTGTTGAGGTTAATGGAAATTTGAGATGTTTTCAGGTAGTTTCTGTTCTCATACTGTTCAGTCCTGTGAGGTTTTTTTACTCCGAACCCTGCATAATCTATGCCCCCAGACTTGCAAGGAAAAGCTATTTAAGAAAACCACAAAACTTAGTAAACACTGGAGATTTTCTCACAGGGTTTTCCTGACTCTCAGCCTAGTCTCTGCTTCCAAAGAGCACCCATTTACCTCCTCCTAGCTGTTACAGATCCTTTTCTCTCGTTGCCTCTTTCTACTGCTCTTTCACCCTACAGATGGTGTGGGCAGCTAGGCTGAAAGAAAGAAAAAATGGATGGAAGAGAAAAAGATGAAAGACCCTCCACCAGGAATCTCTTGCTGACGGCAGTTTGACCCATCTCTGTGGTAAGAGGGTGTTTCCAGCCATCTGCCTGTGTTTGCTGTCTGTCATGGGTATTACTGGCAGGGCAGAGGAACAGAACTAAAATGTCAGTCTGAAATCGTTGACGAGACTAAAGCCCTCAGACCATCAAAGGGTGGTAGCAGTCAAAGGGGGCTGGCTTTGTCCAGTCCCTGTCGGCTCCACGTGTAGTCCCATTCCCAGCACCGCTCTGAGACACATCAGTGTTTTGCAGCAAAGTAAATCCCACAGGCACTTCATAGAATCGTTGAATGGTTTGGGTTGGAAGGGGCCGTAAAGGCCATCTAGTCATCGAGCTGAAGGGCTCCGAAGGGGAGGATCGAGTCGGAGGAACCTGACTGAAGTGGAAAACCCGCGGCAAACTCCGCAAAGGAGCAAGAATCCAGAAGTGCAGGGCAGAGAGGGAGACGCTGTCCTCCCCTCAGAGCTGGAGGAGCGAGCTGCCGACGAGGGGTGGCCCTGCCTCAGCG
>NW_010271835.1:0-417 GCF_000690775.1 Eurypyga helias
GTAACCCCCTCCCCGGTCCTGCTTTGGCTCCCGGGGGCCGATCATCCCCCAGGCCTGGGGTGAAGGAGCAGAGCCCTGGCCTCGTTACGTCTCCTGCTCATTAATGCCTTTGGCCCCCCCAAGCTGCTCTTTGCCCCCAGCTGGGCCCTGGGCAGAGCTGCAGGGAAAGGGGGTGGCCAGGGGGACCCCATCCATCCTCCTGAAATCCCCAGAGGGGTGTGTGTATCTCAAACTCGGACAGTTTCCCCCAACTCCTCCAAAATCAGCGTCCCGTTTACCCCCCACCTCCCCACTATGGGTCCGCGGCCGGAGACGTCGGCACAGGCTGCCCGTGGGCGAGGGGCTGCCCCATGGGCAGGCACCAGACACCCATGTGCCCCCAGCAATGCCCCCAGCAGGTCCCGGCACTGGGGCTGG
>NW_010271835.1:515-1425 GCF_000690775.1 Eurypyga helias
CTCGGGCGAACACGAACGCTGGGAATGCCTCAAGGGTGAGGGTGGGATTATTTTTTTCTTAATTCTCAGAAATTTGGGGGTGTCCGGTAAAAAACAACCCGGTTCTGCAATGTTCTGGCAGCGCTGGCCAGCGGGTGTCAGAAAACCGCCTTGAAACCCCAAATCAGTCCTTCCTCTCCAGAAGAGTTTGTTTTATCCATCCTTCCTGATCCGGCTGGGCATCACTGGCCCCACACAGGGCAGGGGGCGGCTGCCTCTGCCCACCACGCTTTCACCCTCTTCCCAGCTGCTTTTTCCAGCTGGGAAAAAACTGTTCTGCATTAACCCTGGTCTAAAATCCTTGCCCGGTCCCAGCTCAGCCTGGCCACAACCCACTGCTCCGGCATTATAAAGGACGCTCTGAGCGTGCCCCGGGGCTCAGGGATCCCATCCTGGATGGGATGGGATGGATGACTCCTTCCAGCTGCTGCTCGTGCCACAGGGAGGGGAAAGGGTGCCAGCCTGGGGACACCAAACCTCTGCCAGCCCCAAAGCACGTGGGTGCCATCCTGCTTCCAACCCCATCCCTTCGGCTGAATGATTTTACAGCCCTGCAGGGATAATTTCCCGTGGCCGGAGGAAATCAGCCCTGGGAGAAGGGGTGATCAGCCCTGCTCCCTGGGAGAGAGGAGGGTTTTAATGAGGCAGCCTCAAAGCCCCAAATCATTTCATCAGCCTCCCAGCTACAGACACACGCCCAGACTCTCTTAAAATGCTGATTCGTTGAAATTCACCCATCTTGGCTGCGTGGAGTCGAAATTTCATATTTTTCCTGTGAATCAGCCCCGTTCCCTGAAATAACAGCCCAAAAGAAGCAGGGAAATAGTCTTGCACTGAGCTGTTCCTGGTTGAGCTAGACATAACAGCCTGG
>NW_010271835.1:1915-3211 GCF_000690775.1 Eurypyga helias
CTCTGGCAGCGGCTCCCCTGACAGTGTGGGGGTGAGGCCCCACAAACACGGCAGAAAACGTGCTGGTATTTCTTTTCCCGCACCCCTGGGGAAGGCTCCAAGCGAGCAGGGCTGCTTTCCAGGGCTGCAGAAGTCCCCACTCCAATGCAGAGCCCCCATCACTGGGGTGGGGGGGAGCCTGGAGCCCAGGTGGGGGTACTCAGCCCATTTGGGGGCAAATTTTCCCCAAATCTGAGCCCATGTGCTGCCAGTCAGTAAGAGCCTGACTTCACCCCAGGGCCCGGAGCATCCTCCCGGCACACAGGAAGGAGCAGGATGGTGAGCAGGTGTCACCCTTTGGGGCTGGGGGGGGGACAGGGAAGCACAGAACAGTTGTATCAGGGTGGGCCCTATGCCAAAAGTCCCACTAGCCCTGGGGTCTTCCAGCCATGATTCCCACTCCATGGCCTCTCCCTGCCTGTGCCTGGCAGCAGTTTGTGCTGCTCTGGCTGGTTTTGGCAGGGCTGTGACCTAATTCAGCCTCTCACCCTGCTCGTGCCATGGGAAAAGCATCGCTCCTACACACCCCGTGGTTTTTTTTTTTGGATGAGCAAAACGCAGGGACCATTTTCCCCAAATCCATGGGACAGAGGACTCCCAGGCAGCCCACATGCAGGACAGTGGGTCCGGTTGCACTGGCACGAGCAGACAGCCATGACGGAGTGGGGTGTCCCAGATTAGGGAGGAGGATGCCTGGCTGCAGGGGTCATGCTGAAGGTTGGGGCTGTCCCCTGCCCCCTGCAGCAGTCCAGGAGGGTGCAGGGTGGGTTCCTCCCCGTAGACCCTCTTTTTCCCTGGCTGGGATACGCTGGGCTCCCTGCGAGCGGCTGGAAACCGTCCGGGTGAGCCGGGACACGTCAGGCTCCCCATCCATCCCTCGCCTGTCGCCAGCCTCGCGCTAAGCGCAAACAAATGTGGAGGGCCGGGAGGCGGGCTGGGGCGGGGAGCTCCCGCCCGGATTAATTGGTGCTTACTCAATACGCGCTGAGGGATGCTGCGCCGGGACCTGGCCCGCATCGGGCACTGGGCAAGCGCTGGGTTTGGGCACAAGGGCCCCTGTGCTGTCACCCCACCTTGTCCTGCTCCAGCAGCTCCACGGGCACTGTCCCTGCATGGAGGCAAACCTCTTGTCTTGGGGTCTGCAGCCCTCAAAGCCTCCAGGGAGGGAGATGTCCCCAGGCAGGTGCTGGGGACAGGGAAGGTGACATCCTGGCGCTGAGAGCCATGGCCGTGCGAGGACGGCTTCTGTGCCGGTGC
>NW_010271835.1:3390-7010 GCF_000690775.1 Eurypyga helias
TGATGCTGTTTTGGGGAGGGTCCGTGGGTGCTGTAAAACCTGCACCCCAGCTCATGTCCCAGGTGCATTCCAACCTCATCCCCCAGGCTGGGACAAGAAGGTCCCGGTAACACCCCAAGCAGGTGTGAGCCTGTTGTCCTTACTTTGGGGGAGAGTCTCTCCTTGGAGAGGTGCAGCCGTGTCCATCGGACACTTCTCAATGCCTCTTCCCCATCAGGGTCCCGACATCCCTGTCCCTCCCCGAACGGTCACCCAGAAACCACGGAGCCTCCCAGACAGAGGGGCTTGGGGATTTCCAGCACTTTTGGGTCTGTGGAAAGCAGTTGGGTGCTGGAAAGAGGGATCTGACAGGACTAGGGTTATGGGGCAGGGGGACCTTAGCTGGAGCCCCATGGCCCAAACCCACTGGCCCCAGGGGTCTGTATTGCCCTGAGCCATGCACAGGGAGTTGGCCACGAGTTAATGATGCTGGGTTTAATTGCAGCCGAGCCATGTACGTGTGTGGATGTCCCAGGGAAGGCAGATCCCCATGGGCCCATCCTGGCCTTTTTTCACCAGCATTATGCTGTCTCCTGCCCATGCAGCCCGAGGGGCCGAGGTGTCTCTAAGACGTGGCCCCATCCAGCGGGGAAGAGCAGCATTTGGGAAGGCAGAGAAGCACAGCTGAAATATGTCCTGTGAACCAGGAGCAGCACAGTTCCTGGGCTGGGCCACCATGGGGACATCACCAGGACAGCTCTGCCTTGGGGAAGATGCCTGAGTCCTGGGAGCCACAATCAGCCACCGCTTGACCCCAAAAGCAAACCCCTTCCCCTTTTCCACTCTATTACCAGGTCTCTGCTCCTCCCTGCCTCACCTCTCCCTTTTCAACTGCCCTTGTTTACGTAATTAAAACCAATTTGCTGTAACATCATCTTAATCCTCTGCCCCCGTGGGTGCAGCCTCTCCTCTCATTTCAGTGCTGTTTTGCCCAGCATTGGCACAGCCACAGTGTGGGTCGGAGGGTCCTGGCTACCCCGGGGGCGAGGAAGGGACCCCAAGAGCTGCTCTGCAAAAAGGGTGTCCAGGGGCCACCACATGACACTATCCCATCACCCAGTCCCACCGGCTGCAGCCAAACGGGCGATGCATGCCTGCCCTGTGCCGGAGGATCCTCTCGGAGGGGCCACAGCCTTCCCCTGAGTCTGGCTGCGACAAAAGTGCCTCTTTCTGAGTTTTGAGCCCCGAAGCGTCTGCCAGAGCCAGCGCCCGGCTCCCTCTCCCATCCCCAGGCGGCACCAAAAGTAAGTTCATTGTTTGAAAAGCCATCAGTCAGGGCCTGCTGGCTAAAATTACCCTCCTGCTTTATCATCTTGAGAACATTAAGGGCTGTTGTTAACAGATGTTTTGCGTTACACACTATTTGTTAGTCTAATGAAAGGAGGTGAACAAGCTTTCAAGACCTCAGAAGTTGTGCGGAAGGTTTTCGATGGGAGGCTGCCGCACCGCTCCAGGGGAGGATGAAGATGAAGATGAGGATGGAGACCAGCCCTTGCCACCCCGTTGGCGTCTCCTCGCTCTTGCCAGGCTTGTGGGATTTCTGCCTCTCAATATTTGGGTGCCGTGAGAGCAACGTGTTGCATATTTGTACTCGTCCTCCCACAGGGATGCGCTGGGTGCCCTTGGGGCCGGTTTGGGGCTGGGGCCATGGCAGGGGCTGAGCAGCCCCCTTGGCTGGAAGCGGAGGCAGGGAGGGCTCTGGTCTTCAGTGCAAGCAGGAAAGGATGTGCCAACCCTGCAGGAGAGGTGTGCCTAGGACCTTGGCCGTGGGGCTGCCCTCAGCCACCCTCCCCAGCTGGGAGGCCTTGTGGGACCAGGGGTGGTAGGTGAGGGCAGGGAGGAGTTGAATCCCTCTCTGCAAAGAATAAAACCCTGCCCTGAGCTTCTCCAGCTCTGCCAGGCTCGGGAACAGAAGCCCGCTCTTGCTGCAGCTGCCTGGGGAAGGGGAGAGGGTTTTGTCGAGGTCACAGCGTGCTAAGCACAGCCTGAAGCATCCCTGTGCCGGCTCTGCCAGCACAACCTCCTGGACCAGGGCAAGCCCTGCCTGGCTCAGGGGCTGCCAGCAGCTTCACAGCAGGCTCAGGGCTGTTCTTCCTCCAACCCACTGGCACGATGACCCTGATAACAGCTTCCCGGCTGGAGTGCAGAGCCGCACCCTGCAGAGAGACACTTGGGTACCGGGGTTCGTTTGCACCGATAATAAATCCGCTGCCACTGACCTGCCGGGCTCCAAACTTGCATCTGGTGGAAAAACCCCCCTGATGGTGAAGAGGAAGATGAGAGAAAACGCTGAGAGGCTGTTTTACTTTAGGATGCCAATAAAAGATAACGTTACCAGTAAAAGTTCCTCTGCTGTCATCATGCTGATGCCGAAAGCATCGCAGATGTGTAGCAAACGGCTGATGCTCGCAAAGGCAGGCCATTTGCCTGGTATTTCAAGTCTCCTCATCTCAATTTAGGAAATTGCATCCCAGCTTAGGCAGTGGCAGAGGGTGTTGGCTCTCACAAGTCGATGTTTGCCTGCACACGGGTTTTCTTCTGTTTCCTTGTTCTTACGTGCTGCTCTCAGCTCCCATCGCTCAGGTATTTTTCTCTCTAGGTGCGATCAGGGGGAGAAACGCTTTCACTCCTGGATGGGTTGTTGAAGCATCCCAGATGCTGATGGTGTCTTCATCCCTGCAACCTTGCTGGAACAGGTGCTAATGGGAAAAATCCCCCGTAGTCCAGCAGTGCTGGGATCAGCAGGCCAAATCCCACAGGGCCTCTGCCCCAGGAGGAATGAGTGAAAAATGGGCTTGTGGGGATCAGTCAGCCCCTTTGCTTCTCCCTCTCTGGTATTTTCATCACCCCTGGTCTGCACTGAGCCTCTTTGGGGTGTGTTAGGAGCCCGATGGGGTGGCAGTTTCTCTGTCATTTTGCAAATAGCCCTGTGAGGCGAGCTGACTGCTGTGGGCTGGGATGGGTTTTCAAGAGCTGCGCTGATCCCACACGGCATGCTGTCCCCCAGTATGGTCCCATCAGCCGGCAGAACCTCCCCACAGTCCCAAAGGCAACGTGAGAAGTACAGATAAAACCCAAGGAAAGAGGAGGGAGGATGGAAAATAACGCCAAAAATACCAGATACCATCCTGGAAAGCAGCGCCCAGCCTCACCCAACCCTCAGCATCCCAAGCAGATGCACGCTGCGGGGGGCTCAGAGGGGCTTCTCCGTGGAGGAAGGAGATTGTGCAGAAAGCGAGATGTGGGTGGGAGAAAGATGCTTCAGACCTGCACGCAACGTGGGAGCTGTGGGAGGGCGTGGAGGGAGCACCCTGCACAGGAGGAGGGGTTCCCCTTGGGAGCCCCTCACCACAGGTCTGGGCAGCCTCCGGGGTGGGTTGAACAACCCCCCGGGCTTGTTCCCCGCTGCCCCCGGAGCCCTGGGGTGCTGATGGCCCTGCTGAGGGCCTGACCCACACCTGGCCAGGGGTCCAGGCTTGTGGTCCAGGGGTCCACAGCCCAGACAGGGGCAGGTTTGGGAGATGCCACTTCCATGGTCCCCTCGGGGGGGGCACTACAGCCCGGGCGGTGGGGAGATGCTG
>NW_010271836.1:0-21427 GCF_000690775.1 Eurypyga helias
TCCATGTCACTGGCAAAGATGTTGAGCAGCACTTGTCCCAGTACTGACTCCTGAGGAATGTCACTGGTCTCCACACAGACATTGAGCTGTTGACCAGAACTCCAAGTGCAGCCATCAAGCCAGTTCTTTATCCACCGAGTGGTCCAAGAGTGATTTCAGAAGATTCAGATCAGAGCAGCAGTAATTGTCAAAGGCACTGAACAGCTTTTGTACAGTGGCAGATAGGCTTGGGCCTTCCTTTCTTGGAAAGAAGACACGGATAAAAGGTGGACAAAAGTCTTTTGATGCTACAGGGGAGGAGAAGATGAAAAGGAATTAGTTGTTTGTTGCTGCTTATAATATGTGAAAAATTTTAGTGGTTTTGGGGTTTAAAGCAAGGGTCAGTGGTTTGTAATGTCACTTAAGCTATTGCACAGAGGCTGGAGGTGCTAGAACTTCACATGGGTTACAAAGTTCTGGGTTTAAGGAATCTCACAGCAGAACTGTCAGCTGTGTTGACCCCAGCAGAGTAATCTGCTGAGGTACTACCACATGCTTGTGCTCGTCTTAAGTTTTTCCCCAAGCATTTGGTATTTGCCAGATTCCGAAACAAGCGAAGTTAGGCTGCAGAGACTGTCGTGGCTGAAAGATGATCCCATCCGCTATGGGTGTTATGATTTTTAAATGCTGTAATAACTAATTTTCACATGGATAAGAACCAATTAGAAAGTTGAATTAGTATGGTCTTTAAATGTTTTCTTTCTCTCTTTTTTTTTTTTTTTCTGTAAGCAATCATGACTTCTAAGTAACTTTCCTCCTTTTAAAGAAATATTTCCTGTGTAATAGGAAATTAGATGATCCGGGGTATTTCACAATCGGTGTAGAATTTACTTCCCTTTTTTTACCCTCCCCCTTCTTCTTGGCTTGGCACACTGCAATTCTTCACTAGGGCCAGATTCTGGGAGATTGATGTCCCAAATCCCACAGAAGGCTTCCCGGAGGCATTTGGCAGAGGAAAAAACACAACTTTTTTCTATTAGAGAGGTTTCTTTTTATTTTCTCTTTCTTTCTTTTTTTTATTTTTCTTTTTAATTTTTTTTTTAGCTGATCACATTCTGGGACATTTGTTTTGCTCATGTCTTGATTAAACCAAAAAAGGAGGGAAAAAATCCCAAAACAAGTAAACAAACCAGCTAGCTGGTTCCTCCCTTTTGTATAGAAGTACAATGTCCTTGTTGGCTGTGCACACATTGCAGAGTTACTTAAATGCAGACAAGCTGTTGCTAAAATCATTCATGAAAGTGTTTCCATTAAAGTTTTTCAAAACTCTCCTTTTCTTTCTTTCCCAGTTAAATTTCTGCTTGGTTTTTTTTTGTCAGCTGGCATTCAGGACTCATTGAAACACTGGAAATCTACTTGGTTAGGTACCATCTAAGATTTCCAGGGTAATGGAGTGGTCAATAACCTTTGTCCCAAAGATTTTTTTGGTTTAAATTAGAGGAGAATTAAAAAAAAAAAAAAGCCAACAACAAAGTAGCCCAGCCATAAGTTATGGGGTATTAATAAAGTTATGTAAGTATCACTTTTTTTCTTTTTATATTTCTATAGTCTACTAGGGAATAAATTTCCTAATCAGATAAGGAAAGGAATGAATGTTAAATGCACATTGCTTTAAAATAGACCTGGAGTTTTAGTTTCTTTGGATCTCTGTTGCAAAGATGTTTGGATCAAAGCTTATTTCTTTAATGACAAATAAATTGCATTAAACACAATTATATGCCTTTCATGAGGATTCAAAGTCAGAGCTTGCCAGCCATGCAAATATTCTGGTACATGCATTACGGGTTCCTTCTGGGCTGGGCAACTTCTAATTTAATAAATGAGTGGGGGAGAATCATAATAATAAAATCACCCTTTCAGAAGAAAAGAGTAGGAGATCTGTTTACTGCCTTCAGTGGGCTTTAGATCAGAAGCAAAATTATCACAGTTATCTCTAATGCCCTTAAAAATTATTGTAATAAACTTCCTTTTCTTCTCTTCAGTATCCACGTGGAAAATCTTGTAATCTCTGCTAATTTTGAGGCAACAGTTTCCCTGACTTTACTAGAGGCTTTCCAGAACAGTGTTAATGAAACAATGAGACATGACAGGTTGGGTGTTATGGTCTAATAACGATCTGCCTTGGAGGTTAATGGCACTTGGCTCGCAGCCTCCTGGTAATAGGCAGCGTGTGCACTGACTGCCCAGGTGTAGTGTTATTAATTCACTTTGGTTTACTCCAGACTGGATGTGCATCATCGAAACATTCAGCCCTTCATTCTTCAGCCCCAGCAAAGCCCGATGTCTGAGGAGACTGGCAAGATTTTGCCAAATGAAAGTAATACATCACAAAATAGGGATTTTTTTTTTTTTTTTCCTGATGCATTACCTTGTGGTGAGTGGGGAGCTGCCTCCTGATGCACAGCTGCATCTGGGCACAGAGCTATGCCCTGCTGTTCTCTCCCCCTGCCCTGCTTTCCTCAGGAGATGGTAGACTGGGCTGTGCCACTTCTGCTACATGCCTTGTGAAAGCTTCCACTTTGACAATTAAACCTCGAGGAGGAAGGAGCTAAAATGCCATGGGAAGTAGGTGGGAGCCCAGTCTGCTCCCAGGCCTCCCTTCTCCAGGGCTTGGGATTTATTTCAGCCTTGGGGAGGGAATGAGCAGGGATGGAGGCAGGGGCAGAAGCAGAGTGGCACAGGATGGCATGAGGCAGGACATGCTCCTGGTGACACTGATGGGGTGGGGTATGCCTGTGTGTACCAAGGCAGTGCGCGCTCACCAATATTATGTTTTTTGGTACTTGAATGATTGTTGTTACTGCCAAGAGACATAACATGTGAGCACTGATAACGTGTATGATTAGCTCAAGCCTGGGAGAGAGGGAGGGGGCATTTTGTTTAGCTGAGGTGTGCTCCTTCTTGGAGTGGAAGAAGCCAGAGGCTTAAGGACAAATTGTGTCTGTAATTTGCAGAGGTTACAATTCAATCCCTCTTCCAAATCCTTCTGCTATAGTAAAAATAAGAAAACTGAAAACCAACCACCTACTTATTATTGAGTTAACATGGCCAAACAGGCCTGGGGGTACGAAATTGAGTGCTGAGTGTGAATGCTGCTGGGTAGGAATGACGCAGATGCTGCGCTTGAATGAGACGTCACCACCTGCAACTCCAATTTTGTGAGTTACTTGACAAACCAAGCGCTGCCCTGCATCTGGTAGGAAAGGGTCCAGAAGAGCAGGTTCAGATGAGATTCTCACCTGATGAATTTTACTTGTGGGTAAACAGGCTTGGGACCCCAGCATTCATTTTGGATACTGCAGTTGTCGTCACACTGAGTATGTAGAGAATGAATACTTCTGTGCTTCAAAGCAATTGCTTAACTAAGAATCACTTCCAGGGTGAAACGCCATCTCTGGAGGCAAGGGGATACAATAGTGCTGTATATTTGGTTTGATGTTCGCCTAGTAGAGTGATTTCTTCTTGTGCTATGTTTTTGTTTTATTAGCGTTTTCTTTTTGGTGGGTGGTTGTTTTTTTTTTTCTTAGCAGCTGTATAACTAGACTCTATGGTGATGTTGTCTAGTGATAAAAATAGCCTCTTACATGGGAGTAGAAACTATGACTGGATAGTGCAAAACAAATCCCTTAAATGCTGTCCGGGAAAGGCTAGACAACTGATTTGGAGGCAAGAATACTAAATCACCGTCATTGCTTTGTAATACCTCCTGGTCTAATTCTTTCTGCTGAAACTTCAGTTCCTCAAAAGTGCAAAGGCACCACTCCTGCGAGGTTGCTGCTGCTCTGTTCTCCAGATGCACCGATGTCTGTAGGGGTGTCTCTGTGCAAGAGTGTGCAGCCTAACCACGTGGGAGACCAGGTGTGCAGTGGGATGGAGAGGGCTCAGGAAGCCAGATCTCTATTTCTGGCTTTGTCAAGGACCTGGCATATGACCTGGGGGAAGACACTCTGCCTTTCCTTGCCTGTGTTTCCTTTCCTGTTTATATAGCCTGCACACTCTTTGGCCAGAGTTTTCTGTGTTCAGTGTTGAATATCTATTTCTCCTCATCTCTGAAGGGCTATGGCCCTTAACGTCTGATGGTGGGTAAATTAAGAGACAGGGAGGTCCATCTTGATCCTGGTCAGAAATTTGCCTGTGAACAGCACACACATCTGCTTTCCTGTGAAAAATAGATGGATGGTTCTATCATGACTGTAAAGTTATTTTTTCCCCCAGTTAAACTGCCTTGATCTAAGTTTCAGAGAATTATTAATGTAGTAGCCACTGCAGTGTTTTAAAGTCAGAATGAGCTTGAGAAGATAAGGTGCTGAAAGAGTGATTTGTTGCATATAGGTCTCTCTTGACAGAGTAGGTTATAAAACATACTTGTGGTATGGAGTAGTGACCACAATTTATGAGCAAGTAATACTAATTCAGAAAAAAAGTACTTTGTTAGGGGAAAATACATCACCAGTGGCCTGAGACAGGCAAGGTGGTTGCATCCTCGGGTCTAACCAGCAGTAAGGCTGACTCTGACTCTGTATTTCCAGGCATTAGTAAAGGCTGCATCCCACTCCCTTATCTGGCTTAGCAGGGCAGAGGTCCTCTTTGGGGGGAAGGGGGCATAGAGATATATTTTTGTCTCTGGCCTCCAGTAGCCAACTCCCCTGTGTTCTTGCCGTTAGAGACAGCCCTGGCTCCCAGGCTGGTTCACCTCTTCACTGGCTAGTTGGCTCATTCTTTGCTTGCCCTTGCACAATCCCTCACACCCCTACCCTCACTCTATGGACCTTCCCACTCATGTGTCTGATCCAGTAATTGCACTCAGACCTTTGTTCACGCACATAATGAACAGAGACTCCTTTACCCAGTAAAAGAGTTAGAAATTAATTTAATAAGAAGATAGGGCAGGGTGCAGCCAGACAAGTATACCAAACAGCCAACTTGTTACTTGTGACCAACATTTTATATCCCCTTACCTCTCTATTTTCCCCACATTTGTTGATTCCCAAATCACCTAAATCCATCCTTTTTCCCACCTCTGGTGCCTTCCCTAAACATCTTGTAATAAGTCTTGTGCAATCCCAAAATGCTTTCCCCCTACATCCCATAATGTGTCCCATACCCCTGGGCAGAAAGGCCTCTCCATCCAAAAGGTGTTCTAGTGTTGACCTATCTTGATGAGTTTCACACCAGGACACCAGGGCTGAGGCCCTGCTGGGACAGGTCCAGGCAGGGTGTCCCTTCTTCTGAGCCTTTAATCTAGGTTCCCGCCCACCCTTGTGCCTCTGTGCTCCTCTGGGGTTGTGGACATCAGGCTGTGGTGGGCTGATGGCTCCTGTGATGGACTTGGGAATAGCCAGGGTAAGGGTATGATTTGGGATTCCCCTCCTTCCACTCTCTGCTCACTTGGATGCTCAGATGAATTTTTGTCACATAACACTCCTGAGGTTTTTTGCTTTTAACTTCATAAATGGCTAGGGAAAATGTGAGTAAGCAGGAAAACCCAAATCTGTAGCTGGCTAATTCATGGCCACCCAATGTGCTTAGTGCCTGAGAAACGCATGCGTCATCCTTGTCAAAACCATATAGTGAAAACTAAGGCAAAATGTAGCTACTTTTCCATATTAAAGATTCATCTCTTGCTTGCTATTTTTTTAAACATCATTCTTCAAACGTAAGTACAAAACCATAATTAGTATGCAGAGCAGATACAGCAACTTCAAAAACAAATCAAGCAATAAACCCCAAGGCAGCACAACCACATCTTGGTTGTCGCTAGCATGTTTGAGAGGCAATAATGATATACGGAAGTGTATGGCTTCATGGGAAGATGAGATAGGAGGAATTTATGAAGGTTAACACAATTTCTGCACAAAAATTGAAGGGTATGATGATGTGGGCAACAAACTCCTGGATTGGTCATTGTGACAGGTTAGGTTGCTTATCCTGCTAGTTATCTGTCGGAGTGTTGTCTGTAGCAAAGTGAAAGCTAGCAGGTTCCCTCTTTCACTCCTGTATCATCTACTTACCAAATTCGTCTACAAGCTGCCAACCTTCTTGTTAGCCTGGGCAAACATCAGACCCGAAAACACGGTCTGCTTTCCACCCTCAGCTTTTGCGCAAATGGCTTCTTTTGCAAATAAAAAAAGCAGGCTGGAAGAACGGCACAAATCGTGAGTCTTTCTCTTCGGTGTGATGCTGGGCGGTGGCTGCGTGTTTAGCACAGGGCAGCCCTTTATGAAGAAGTGCTCACTCGGATCTGAGCAGGCTGAGTGCAGGGCTGTGGCTGGTCAGAGCTCGTGGGAATACAAAGGGATTTGTTGGCTGCAAGCCAGAATCAGGTAGTATCTTGTCCATGCTTTAAAAAAATAGAAAATAAAAATTGTATGGCCTTTGCTATTCCCGAGAACTGTCTTATGCAACCCACAAATACAGCTGAACTGGTACTGCTGGTGTTGTGGTATCTTAGATTTGAGTATCTATCCCATTCATTCCCATATGTGAATCCATGAATGTGCTGGTAGAAGGTGTTTAAATAAAGCTGTTTCCATGTCACTGTACCAATGGTCTCAAACCACTGTGCCTTCTCGCTGTGATAGCGACTGCCTGGGAACCGGGGAGGACGTGGCATGGTGGTGCTTTGCGTGCGTGTGTGCATCAGTATGTACAAAGCCTGGCAGTGAAACCCACCCCAGATGCTGTCATCCTCTAGTGAGAAAGGAGACGGGTGTGCTGCACGGTCAGGGAGCCTGCTAGCGGCAATCCAGATCTGTCCCTTCAAGGAGCTCTGAAAAAGCTGCTTGGGGAGCAGTGTAAATGATGGTCACACAACTTGTCCCTGAGGCACAAGCTGGAAGAAGAAAACTGTATTAATAATACTGCTTTGAGATGCAAGGGGAAAGGAGGAATTGGGTAAACCACTCTGTTTCTTAGAAGAAAAAAACAACCGTTTATTTTTTTTTTTACTGAGATTATTTTCCAGGTGCAAACACACGGGAGAGCAATTAGAGCTATTCTGTGAGGTGCCCTGTGCCAGAAGCCTTCTGTCCTCTCCCGAAATGGGAATTAGCTATATTGTTTTGAGCAGTTGTAGACAAATACTACAGTGTTTACCCTTAGAGAACTTATCTATGATAATCTAGGTAAAGCAACAGCACTTCAAAGAGAAGACAAAACATAAAGATACTTTTCCACCTGTGACCCTATTATTCGACTCTATTATTCGGTATTTTGACCGTGTAGTTTCTAGTTTTTCCCTTCTTCTGATAGAATAATTTGTAGGTTTTATTGAGGTTTTCTGAATTGAAAACTGATGCCTAGCACTTTTTTCTTTTCTTTTTTTCCCACGAGAACCTCTCACTTTGTGGTTGCTTGAGGAAGTTGACTTAAGCAATTTAAAATGTAGTCGTGGCTTATTTAGAAAGAGACACTGGCCGTTAACACAGAAATATATGCCTAAATATGCTAACAGGTGCAAGAGCTGTCTAATCACATGATGGCTACAGGAAACCTATTAACCATAGTGTTTGGGTTAAAGACGGGTCATGCTGATAATTAAATACAGAAAGTAAAATTTTTTGCTATATCTCTTTCTTCTTTTTTTTCCTGCTACTGCCCATGCTTACAGCTGGAAGTTGAAGTTTTCTGTGGTCTAGAGGTAGTATGAAAGGTTGTGACACTGATTAAAATCAGTGACAGTCATAGCTGTAGAAGGAACAGAAATAGAGGTGTGAGGTTAAGCAGATGTCAGCATTCACTATGAACTTCTGTGCTCTTTCAGGTTTCAGGTCACAGCTTCCAAATACTTTCTACATACTGCTAAAATAAAGCTCCTGAAAACATACTGTGAAAAATCTAAAGTTATTGTCTAAGTTATTGCTCAGATTGCCTTTGGCTCTAGAGTTCTTTCTTAAGTAAGGCACCATTTAGGGTTGTTTGTTTGTTTGGGATTTTTTAGGGCTAGGACTTTTCTTCCTTTTAAGGAGAGAGCACTTGGGGCAGGAGGGTGGAGGGGTGGGGTGGAAATCTTTGGAGTTGATTTCAACTTCATTAAGGACAGACCCTCTTCTATACTATCTATTCCATCAGGTCTATAGTTTGGGCATGTAAGTGTGTATAAAGCCCATCTCAAAGCTCTCTAGCAGCTGAGTGAAAAGCTGTTGGCTTTCTGCATCACAGATTTCCGTAGGCAGGGGAACCCAGGTGATTCATCCTTAGCTGTGATCCAAAGCATTTCACACCCTTGATATTGATGCGTTTCGTGGTTGAATGTTCGACGTGCAGGTTACCATTTTTACTCTTCGCTTCTTTTTTGTTTGGTGGATGTGTTTGGTGGTTTGGGGTTTTTACTCTTTTTTCCTCTCTCCAGTCATGACTTCTAGATGATACCTATTACCTGGCTGGTGCCATCTTGCCACTACACCTAATTTTGACTCATCAAAACATGTTTATGGAGCACATAACCATGAGTGGGACTGAGCATAGTGATATTCCAGTTTCAAATCTACTTTCCAAGGATGTTTGTTTGGGATTTTCCCTTGATCTCCAGCGTCTGTCCTTTCCAGAACAAGAAGCACATCTGCCCGTCTACAGGGAAGGCAGTGCTTCTTGGAGTTAGGTCCACTGTGCCTGTGTAGCAGGGCTGTTCTTTCAGCAGCAAACAAGGTATAGGTGACAAGATACTGGTATCCTGAACCATTTCAGGAGCAGCATGGCCAGCAGGTTTTCCCTCACCAGAGGGAGATGATTGTCTCCCTCTACTCTGCTCTCGCGAGACTCCACCTGGAGTACCGCGTCCAGCTCTGGGGCCTTCAGCATAAGAAAGACATGGACCTGTTGTTGGAGCGAGTCCAGGGGAAGCCACAAAAATTATCAGGGGGCTGGAGCACCTCTTCTGTGAAGAAAGGCTGAGAGAGTTGGGCTTGTTCAGCGGCTCCGGGGAGCCCTCATTGCAGCCTTCCAGTACCTGAAGGGGCTACAAGGAAGCTGGGGGGGACTTTTTACAAGGGCCTGTAGTGACAGGACAAGGGGTAACAGGTTTAAATTGAAAGTGGGGAGGTTTAGATTAGATATCGGGAAGAAGTTCTTCCCGGAGAGGGTGGTGAAGCACTGGAACAGGTTGCCCAGAGAAGCTGTGGATGCCCCATCCCTGGAAGTGCTCAAGTCCAGGCTGGATGAGGCTTTGAGCAACCTGGTTTAGTGGAAGGTGTCCCTGCCCATGGCAGGGGTGTGTGAACTAGGTGATGTTTAAGGTCCCTTCCAACCCGAACCATTCTATGACTCTGTCCTGCAAATGGAAAAAGATTGAGTGAGTCATCTGGTTAGAAGGCTTCTTACTGTGCTCACCTTCCCGCATCCCCAGCAGGGCAAGATAATATGAAGAACAAGATTTTTATTTTCCAAGTTTCCTTTTGACAAGGTGAAGTGACTTCATCCCTGTCTGGCCTGTGACTGCTATATGGCTGAACTGGCCTGCAGTGTACCATTGGATCTCTGTACCTAAAACCACGCCTGCGGTTCATACGTCTCCCTTAGTCAGCTTGTGCTACTCTCCACACCTCTGAAACTCCATAGCAGATAGAAGTTGTTGGGTGTTGTCCTTAGAATTGTAACTGTCCTACTCCTTTCAGCATTACAGTGGAAAGTTGTAGAAAATATGAAAGCTAGACTTAAGTGCCAAATCCGTACTTTTGGACGCTTCTATCTGATGCTTTTTGCAAGGTGGGAGCATGTGAACAGTACTTCAGTAATGCTCCAGAGACATGCACCAAAGCTCTTGCAATCTTTCTTTTTAAACCATTCCCTTGCTGTGAAAGCCCAAGCACAGTAATGCTGCAGTAGACACCTAACCTCTGTTCATACACTAACTGGTTTTCTACTTTAAACTGTCATATACGGATTTTTAAATTGCAAGCCTCAAACAATGTTGGTAAGGTGTGATGATCCAGTGATTAAGGGGTTCAGTTTCTTCTGATACAAACTTCTTAGCCTTCAGCATGTTGCTTAGACTGTCTGGTTTTAAAGCACAATCTCCTTGGCTGGCAAAGCTATCTTAAAAGTTAAGGATGATATGAGAAACTCCTGCCTTGTAGTCAAGTAATCTGTGCTTCTTCCTACCTGTTCTCTCACCCACTGACATCTCAGGAACTCATCTGTGTGTAGGATAACTCTTTATTATACAACTGCTTTTGCAAGTATACCTTTTTGTATTACTCTCTTGGTAAGCAATCTTTTTTTTTATTCTCTTAACTGTTTCTTCCTAATGCTGTTTAAGCATTCTGATTTGTATAAATGTGGTTTGCTCACCTGATTATTTTAAAGATTTCGGTATATTTAAGCGCTTTTCCAATCTGCTACTGGTGTTATTTATCTAAGGTGGAAAACATGTCGAAGGTAGGCATCTTCTGAATATTCCCTGGAGACAAGAGTAATGTGTTTGCTTCTCTGGATTCTCTGTACTCTGTGTCATGTTTGCTTGAAGTTGTAAAGCACCCACCCAGATCTGTCCACTCCTGTTTAGATATGTTTTAATTATATAGCTTTAGGAGAAACTGTAGAGCAGGGGGCAGAACAGTGACTTAATACTATGACAGCTTGTTCTGATGTGGTCTCTCATGTCACAAGTCTGTTACTGTATTTGACTGGAGAAAGTATTCTGGAAGGTATGGGCTCTACCTTTTAGTAAAGGCAAAAATAAATACTATTTTGTGCCATATTTACATCAATAATGGCAGATGTTGGTTTTGTTACTGGAAAGTAAGAGTGGAAACAGTTATCAGAATATTATAACATGAGCTGGAAATAGGGTTGATCCAGGCAAATGAGTTGGGAAATAAAAAGGTATTTGCATTGCAAAAGACTGCACAGTTTTCTGCTGCTCAGCACAGTATTGAATAAAGCCACAACAGATGCAGTGACATCACATCTGTTCCCCAGAGAGGGGGAAGCCAGCTTCTCTAGCTAGCGACGAGTCTTGGAGGGAGCACAAAAACTTCATATGTCTGCATTTCAACATTGTCTTTTGTCCTTATACCAACTTTAAACCAGTTTCCTTCAGGAGAGAATTTGGAGAGGAGGTAGACATTATTGTTCCTCATCTTGCACAATCTCCTGCTCTTTCTTGCATGAGTGGGGAAACAGATAGCCTTCTCAACTTCTATCAATGGTATTTTGCTACCTGAGCCTAGTGCTCCAGTCTAAATGTCATGGTTGTTCTCTCTGCTCACACCCTGTACTCAAATGTGGAGTAAGGAGGGTGACCTTTCCGGGTCAATACTAGTATGAGGAGGATTGGCGTTGTATCAAGCTTTGCCCAAAGAGGCATACTGCTTTGTCCACTACAGAAATATGTATGGGATGGAGTTTGAACGTTGGGCACCTCTTCTGGAACTCTTTGAGGTATATGGGTAGCAGACCCCTTATATCCTAGAGATATAAAGCTCTTGTCAGCAGCTTGAGGTTGGCTGTACCAGAAAACCCTGATCTGTGGCAATCGCACTGCACCTATCTCAAGGAAGCTTTGCCAAAAGACCTGCTCAGCATGTAATACAGAAACGGAAGAGCATGTGCATGTCAGTCTCAGAAGGCTGAACTATAGCCTTTAGTTTCTAAATATGTGTCCATCTTATGAGGAGTCACAGGAAGCCTGAGCAGAGGTGTTATTGCTGAGTTAGTACCTGTGCTGTGTTTTCTTGGAAGCACTCATATAGCCTGTCGATACATCTGCTTGTCTATTCCCATCTCTCTAGTACAGATCTCTCAAATGCAGTACCAAGCACAAACTTCTGGAGTTGGCATGCTGGTTGCCAGCAAACATAATAGAAATCCAGGACTCAACTGACCGAAAGAAAAGAGATTTTATTTTTCATGTGGGATTGGAGAACACCTCAGTGATGTAGCAGAACCCAGCACTCCTTTTCACTTGCCATGTTCTTTTTTCACTCTTCCTCTCCTAGTATTGCTCAGTCATTCCTGTCCTCCTCACCAGCTGAGCCCTAAGCATTTTCTGAAAATGCAGCTTCTGTACCTCTCCTTTTCCTAATGTAGTATCCTACCAGTGGTGTTAGTCTTGAGAGTTCTTGAGGAAAGGAAGGCCTTGGAGGGTGGAGAAGGGACAGATGCAACTGTGGTTCTGTCCTTTGCAGTGCCAACAAAAGGCGTTTGGAGATTTGTCGGCAGCTCCGTCTGCAATGACTGCAGCACCCTGGAGGTAGGTCAGAGGGGAAAAACCAGCACACCCTTCATGCTCTTGCCTGCCTGAATGCAGTGCAGGAGGTCTGGATTGCCCTGATCTGAGGTCCCTGTTACTCCCACTGACAGCGGCACTGGGCTGATGTAGAAAAGCCAGTATAAATGGTCAAGGGCTGATAGTGTATTTAACCTCCTGAAGAGGGAAGGTATTTTGTTACAAGGTGCACAATACAGCTTGGTTAAGCAACATGTGTGAGCCAAGATGCCTGGGACAGGTCACCTCATCAGTGTATGAGCTAACCAGTGAGTCTGAATGTGGCCATCTGCATAGGCATGCATTAAGTTCACCTGGTTCACTGAATGTGAATCAGGATGGAGACATGACTACTAAAAGCAGCAAATGTATCATAAGACACTAAAGCCAAAGTACAAAAAGTATTTGAACATTGCTATGGTTCTGTTGACACAAGAAAATACCTTTGTGCTCTGCTGAATCCACGCTATTCCACAATTAGAGGCTGAATTGCAAGCCATAGATGTACAAGATCAGTATCTGATGTCCTCAGTCCTGTTGAGCTGCTATTTTGTTGGCATTGCCCAGTAAAATATTTGTCTTCTGGAAAAAGATTTTCTCATTTCTTGTCTAAAATACCAAACTTCAATTAGATGGTCTATGTGTTCGTAAATCATTATAAAAAACACTAAATGGGTAATGAGACAGAGCACTCTGAAATACCTGACTTGGAAAGAGGTTACAGGAGTTGCTTGTAAACTGGAATCTGGGTGTGGTTCTTGCATCCACGCTTCTTTTTGTGTTTAAATAGCAGGTCACATAGATACTCACCTATGGCCTGTAGATATGCACAATAAAAACAGGCTGAGAAGTATCTTTCTTGTTCCACGCTGACAGCTATGTTTGGGAGAAGTTTAACAAAATGCTCCTCAGGTTCATGGCCTTTAAATGCTCACTGTAGATCTCGAAGCTGGAAGAACATTTGTACACTTCATAATGAGGAATATTCCATAGAGCATTTTAATCTCTAAATGCTTTGTCATACTCAGGTAATGACCAGTGCTTATTTTCACTTTACTCCAAGAGAAACTAAGCAAAAAGAGTGTGTAATTTCTCTTCTGAGCTACCTTGGAGCTTCGTGCTGGTGTAAAGGATATATTTCAGTCTCACAAGCAGAAGTCTACACTACTACGTTCTGTATTTAAGCTTACATTTTAGCTATGAATTAAATACAATAACCAATTGCTTAATGCTTCTCTGACCAGCACTGAATAACTCTTTGCTTGATTTTCTTTTTCCCATGCTTATAGCAAAGCAGATATGATTACTAGCAGAGCCTCCACAATGGTTTGGTGGTGTTTATACTTACAAAAAGACATTGCATATGAAGACATTCTAGGAGCAGTGAACAAAAGAAAAATAGCTAGACTACTTCAAGTGGTTTATAGTGTTGAAACACCTTGTAAGATATGAGAATCCCGAGTGGACATAGGAATGAATGAGATTACCCTTTTCCCCATTCCTAGCAAACCATGGTTATAGTCTATGAATTCAAGCCTGAAAACTCTCGAACAGAACCAAAAATGCAGGAGGTGATTACTTCAACCTTGCCCCTAAATTTAAAGGAGGAATTTAATGTTTGTACTTGATAAGAAAGTATAATTTAAAAATTGGGCTAGTAGGTCTCAACTCTGCATTAGAGCTTATTTTTCACAAGATATGTAGGGGAGAGTTGATTGAGGGGAGGGGAGTGGATGGGAAGGAGGTAATGGAATAGGTCTGGCAATGCTTTTAAATCCTTTAGTCCCTTAATAACAAGCTTATGTAGATGACCTAATGAATAAAAACAAAGATTGTTTATGGAGACAAGGTACCTGTGAATTCAGTACAAGACAGGTATGCCATGAACTGTGATTGACATTTGAGCCTGGGTGATAGGATCACTGATAAAGGAGAGCTCATGTTTAGGAAAGTTGTTAAGAACTTGGATGGAAACCCGGTTATTGGGCAGGAAGCCATGTGAAAGAGGGGAATGGTTTCCAGCTTGCTTATTTGCCAATAAATATTATACTCTGTAACACAAGGCTATTGCCTGTCCAGGAGTTTCTTAGCAATATTAGAAGTGCACTTACTCCTTTTGCTTCTTGGCTTCTTTCTCTGTCATAAACCTACCCGTCAGCTGAGGAGACTATCTAAACCATCTCAGTTGTTACACTGGGAACAGTTTGCACACTCATACTCCTGATAGAAGCAACCATGATTCTGTTTTTGGGAGGAATATCAGTCGTAGTATGCCCTCAAAACCCATGGAGCTTTCAAAGTCAACCCTGTGTGAAGCACACAAATTTTGGGGTAATAGGGAGGTTTAATCTAGGGTTTGTCTGGTATATGCAAAGGATGAGCGCGTTAAACCATATAGGCAAAATGAGCAATGAATTAGCTAGGCCAAAGGTCTGTCTTTTATCAGGCCTTTGTACATACCACCAACATGGAAGGCAGGCCCTTCCTGAGGGCAGTTCTGTGGTGGCTCAGAGTAGCCCTGTGTCACAATCTATGCCTTATCATTGCCAATAGAGTGTACCAGGAGAAAGAGTGGTATTCAAAGACTAAGCTTTGAGTTTTGGTGTGGTGGGTTTTTGTTTGGTTGGTTTTGCTTTTTATGAATACTGTGCCTAAAATGCATATAAACTCATATCTTGAAGACAGCTCTTACCATGCAGGTCTAGAAGGGAAGGATTTTTCTAGTCTCTAATTTATCTCTTATATGGGTAAAAAAGGAGAATACCAGAAATTGTGACTCTTGCCAGTGTCTCAGGTAGTTGAGCATTATAAGTGATAATTATGTTCCTGGCAGCAGTTTAAGCCAGATGTTCATGAGCAGCTGCTGTCGACCTGGTGGCAAAGTTAGTTGTTTCATGGTATGATGGGGTGATTTGTGGCATCTTTCTAGGGGGAAAAAAAAATAAAATTGCATAAAATTGCAGGGAAATCACACTGAATATAAGGTGCAGCAGTGTACAAATGTATGAGAGTAGTGGAGAATACAGAGTCTTGAAAACGATGGCAGCTCTGCAGAGGGTAGAAAAATACCTCCTGGGCATCATGAGTCAGTGATTTCTGCTCATCAAAAAGGGCCGTTAGGAGTGGCATCTGGATCCCTTTCAAATAGTCTAGCTGTAGGTTGTGGGAATATGACCTAGAGGCTTTTCTTCCATCACAGGTACTCAAAATTCAGGGACTTGGGGTTTTCTTTGCTAGCAAGCTTTGAGGAAAGGAAATACCAAACTACAGTAGAAGGTCACAGGTATTTTACCACTGGGACACTGGAGGGGAAATGCATAGTTGCCTTGGGTCTAACATTTGTTGAACCCCCATGTGCTTGTGTAATTCATCTGACTGTCCTTCACAAACAGCCCAGAAGGCATCTCCGTGACTGTGGGTGCAGTTGCAATGATGATCACTTGCTATCACAATGAGGATTTTATTAGTTTCCTGTAAATAAGTAGACTATGCAGGGAAATGTTTTGAAGGAGCTTTAGTCCTTTGTTCTCTCTAATGGATTCAGAAGCGAGTTTAAAAAACTTTATGGATAGGAAAATGGTAATGAGTTTGGTGTTTTCATTTTACTCTAGGCTTGAAAATGTTGTGAATGGGATGGTTTTGCATCTGCAAGTATGCTCAAAAGGCTATATTGTCTGAATTGCCCACTTGCACAAATAATTCAGTCTCCTGACTAGAGTCCGTTTGTGTTTAGTCATCCCTGAGAAGGGTAAACAAGTCATTCTGTCCATGAAATGTATCCTTTCTGTGGCGTCTATAGGAAAACTGAGTAGCACAGAGAAGAAAACAAATGTATTTGTTTCCTTACAAATATAAAACAGAAAGTGGGCAAGCCTTACATGCTGTGCAGTGTTATCTGTAACTAAAGTCAGTATAACTTGATGTCTGAGATTTACTCAACTGAATTGTCAGCATTTATATATGCAAAACACTTGATACCTCTAGAAGCCCAATGTTGACCACGACTGAGTGTCATCATGACCAGGACAATCTCTCTCCGTGGAATTTTTAAATTCCAGCACACACAACCTCTGATTTTAAGATCCTGTTGGCACTAAATAGTGACATTTTCACTCAGACTACCTTCGAATGAGATCCCAGGTCTCACCCTTTGGTATTCATGCACATGTTTAAACAGGCATTTGTGTGCTTCATTGCTTCACTTTTCTTAGGTAAATGCTTATGAGAAAATATGCGTGCTGCTGGGAAGAGCCCATTAAAAACTTCTTATCAGGGCTACACTGTTTCAGGGATCTTTGGGGGATGATAGTGTTCTTTTGCCCGTGGTTTGCTGTTTTTCAAAAGAATATTGCTAAAGGGCAAGATGTGTAGGGGGAAAGGAAAAAAAAAAGTAATTTTACTTGTTGCTTACTGGAGAAGCATAAAGGAAGTTCGGCTTTTCCAGCTAGTGTTGCACAGTTGTTTTAATGAAGAAACATATGGCACGATACTTGCGTTGGTCTACATGTTCTTTTCTGCTTACTCATCCCAGAGGGCTTAGTCTGTTACGGGTTTTTTTGTTATAAGCATAAACATTGTCTAACCATTGAGGAGAGTCTGTCTGTGATCAGATCTGCTGATGTTGCTGTTTCCTTTAGGATCTAGTAAGAACACCTCAAGAAAAACTGTTTTTACATTGAGGAAAGATTCTGGATTAAAATATACACAAATCATTGCTGTGTGTTTCCCTGGAATAAGCATGAAGGGTAGATGGGTGAGAACACGTAACAAAAAGCTCCAAGAATAAATAATATTGTGATGTTCCTTTTTTACTGTTGTTGTTAAGCTATATTGTTCTGTTTCCTGACATATTTACGTTGAGCTCTACTTCCCAAAAGCTAACTAACTTCGGGGTGTGTAAACCCTTCTTCAGGTATGAAATCTTGCCCGAAATACACATGTGGTCTGTGTGGGAAACCTGCCTCTCCAATCCCCAGTTATAACCATTAAAGTCTATAACCTATGCGTTTCCTGCTGCATAACTATTCTGCCTTTAAACCAATCATTTTAGAACAAAAGCACTTGAGGGGAGAGATGGTACTTTGGGATCTTTAGCGGACTTTTTTTTTGTCTTATGTTTCTAAGTTTGTGCCCTTCATGATACTCTGTAGCATTTCTTGACAATTTCTCTGCAGAAAATTTGGAAAAAATTTTGGGATGCTCTTTAAAAATGTGTTGAACAGTTGTAGCTCAAAACACTGGAGTATTAAGTACAGCATTCCTTATTTCTTGTTTTCTTAAGGCTGTTAACAACTGGGCCGCTTACAGTTCAGGACAGTTTTAAGGTCCCCATCCTATGTTTAGAGCAGTGGAATAGTCTCCTGCTTTTTCACATGTTTCTGTTGAATTCAGAAAGCCTCCACGCTGCGATCAGACTGCACTATCTGAGGACATGGAAGGGTTATGCATGAAAAATAGCTGTAACAACAACGTGACCTTTCCTGCTAGTGGGCTGCAGGCTCTCATTTGTTCTGTAAATGGGTTTGCTTGTCCAAGCAATATATGGTGGTTAGTTTTTAAATGGAATTGAGGCGCTGTTACTTGGTTTTGTTTGTCGTTGCTCACTTGTGCAGCTGAACTTCCTTCAGAAAGATATGGTCGTTCCTCCAGAGTATTTAACAACTGCAAGAATAGTATCTGGGCTGGGAGATGGTGAAGGAACATCTGCAAGACTAGATGAAATTCAGCATTTAACTTCATAGAGGCAGGTCTGTTAGCTTGCTCTGAGGGGGGCTCTGCTAACTGCCCTGGATCTCATTGTGTCCAGGGTGGTCAGTGCATCAGGCTGTAGTTCGTGTAGTTTAAATTAACATGTCCTGACTGAAGCTCGTGGACTCATCCCTGCCACTATGTTTAGAATCCGGGAGCCTAGCTGTGAGCTACTGCTTAGCTACAGTGACACAAACGCTGAAGACAAAGTCTTGCTCTATCAAACAGAGCACTTACGCCCTTGGGAATGCAGGAGAAAAGGGTTTTCGTGAAGCTGTGATGCTTTGTTTCTAGTTAGGATGCGCTGCAATCAGCAGGCCTATTGATTATTTGGTGTGAAATGCTGTTTTTGTTGATGCAAGGGAAGGTAGGCTGGGCATAAAGAGGTGACCAAAAATTGCCGGGGGATTCATATGTAATGCTTATGCTAAAGCCAAGGAGAAGCGCACAGCAGTAGGGTGAAAGCATTACTGGTGAGTGGGAAGTGCTTAGAGGTAGAGGTTGATTTAAATACCTCCTTCTACACTGTCATCCCGTGACTAAAATTCCCCTTTCTTACTTTGTATTATTTATATCTATGGAAATTTCTATAGAGCCATAAATGACTTCAAGGTTCCATCCTCAGATTTACTTTGAAAACCAGCAGGGAGAGAAAATCTCTGCACCAGTGAGCTTCAAACCTAAACGGACCTGTGAGCCAGGGAAGAAAGGGGTGCTACCCCCACCCTCCTTACACACCTGTGGTTCCTCCCTCGGTGGCCCCAGAACCTCCTTCCTTCCCATGGTCAGTGGTGGGGAACCTGCTGTCCCCTCAATTTCTGAGCACCCTCAGAAGGCCTGCAGGCCTCTGGTGCTAAAATGAGGCAAAAGCTATCGTTAGGGGTTGCCTGGCATGGTCTCCGTTTCTTAGTCCTCCTGCTGACACTGATGCTCTGCCTCTTGCCCTGCTGCCCTTTGGTGCACCCAGCAGGCTCCTGCGGCCACAAAGGGAGAAGGCGAGTCCCTGTGTCTTCCTGGGGCATGGGCTTTCTACGAAGAAGAGCAGTGTTGAGGTGGGGGTGCTGTTTGTTCGTTTTTCCACTCTCTCCAAGAGGCTTTTTGGCCCTCTCTGCCATGCCCTCCCTCCATTCTGTGTGCCAGGGTGTGCCAGTACCCTGGCCGGAGGAGTGCCCAGCTGGACGTGCAGCTGGCGTGGTGGGGCAGGAGGCGAGGGCAGCCCCCGTACCAGCTGCACCCTCACACAGGAAGGCCTCCGCAGGCTGTTTCCACATCTGCCGGAGAGGCGACGTGTCGGCCGACTTACCAGTTGCGTGTGGCTTGCTGCCCTGACAGCTGTGTGGGAGCCGTGGGACCCTGTCCTGTCCTCTCCCTGTCTCCTCCACGAGAGGATGAGCGTGCCTGAGGGATGCTTGTGAAGTGGTGACCACCCCCAGCTCTGCCGAGGGTGGGAGCTGCAGCCGGCAGCACAGAGCGGGCATTCTTCAGGTCGGCACGCGCCTTGGGAGGGGCGAAACAGAGATTGCACCGAAAATGAGAAATTGAGAGGTGCAGTAGGATGGTAAAGGCTGCGGTCCCTCCCTTTGAGGAGCACCATCATCCTGTTTCATGGCTCCTCCTAGATCTCTGACTCTAAACAATATTCCGTCTCCTTCCTTTAAACTTGCTTGAGCATGTGCTGTCACGTCACCTGCCTCTCACCCACGTGTGCTAGTTCCTGAGCTGTCCCCTTGCAGCACTCCCAGTGATGTGACTTACCTCTTTTCAGCAGAGGGTAGTGTGTCTTAGGGGAGTATTTGTTAAACGAGATACAGTCTTGGATTAACACCTGACATAAGTGTTGCTGAAAGAAAATGGATCCGACCTATTGTGTAGCAGGTATAATGGGGCTTCTCAAACAGCACGGTTTGGGAATAGCCCAATTCTTTAATTAACTCTGTCTTTCTATGCCAAACCCAAGCTGCTCAGGCAGTTTTATTCTTTTCCCATGTCTGGGAGGCAGTACAATGTTTAAAGACTTCAGTAAAGCTACTTGTTGATTTTTAATAACACCTGTGTCTTGAGGCTGGTTGTGGGGGATTGCTGTCTGTCATTAGTCAGTCATCTTGTTTTAAGCTTACTAACCAGTTTGTTGTCAAAAATATATCTGTCTTGGAAGAAATCTGACACCGTTTTGTGTTATTTCTTTAACAGATTAGTTGGCTTTCCCTCAGCTCCTGTGTGAAGCGAGTCTGCCACCTTGGAACTAAGCTCCCGTTTGAAATAGCTAGCATATACCTATGAAGTATTCATGAAAGGATGCAGGCTTTTTGTTTGTTCTTTAATTATTCCTAATTAAACATCAGAGGATCACTCGAGATAGTTGAAAGCTAAAATGCTTTTTCTGCACAGAACTCTTCAGATCCATCAGCTCTCAGTCATTTACCTGCCGTGGTACTGCTGAGGAGTGGCTCAGGATTGTCTCTTATGAAGGAGGAAAACAAAGGCACTTTAAAACGTCTGGTTTCTGTGGGTAGATGAAGGCACTGGTTAATATCACACACACGTGCTGTGGTAGCAGCAGCCATGAGACTGGTCCTGTGACCCACCATGTGCTCTGCCTCCAGTCTGTCTCCAGCCAGGCCAGGCTCTGCCTGATGCGGTGGGTGTCTTTGCTCCGGGGAGGGTGAAAGGGCAGGAAGCAAGCAGCCTTTTTCTGTCTTCTCCCTGGTGATGCTCTCCCTTTCCTCTAGGAAAGTGCTGAAGGTTAACCAGGCAGAGCCCACATGGAGGTAGTGTTGGCCTCTGCTGTGGCATGAAAAATCTTCACCCTGTCTCCATGAACTGGTTGGGGACAGGAGACTTAGTGACTCGGTACCTCTAACCCTCCGAAGCCCCATCGACTCTCAGTTCAGGATGTTCTGGGCGATGTGAGACATCGCTACTTAAAGTAGCCTGGGATGTATTGTAGCAGGAACATATTTCTCATACTTGGCTTATGGGTTCAGGAGGAAATGGGTTGCCTGGATTTTGTCCACTGATGCATTATGCTTCGAATGGGAGCCATCCTTCTCTTGGATTTAAGCCATGGCAGTGCTTGTGGTATCATCCTGCTACAGTCTAAATCCCTCATCCCTGCCCATCTCCGTGCCCATTTACAGGTGTATCTAGCATCTTTTTAGACAGTGATGGACCACGGTTGAACCTTGTATGTTGATACTGAGCGGGTGTAGTGGCACCCAGCGTAACCTCAGTGGCAAGGGCAGGGTGCTCTGTGGCCTAGGAACTCCGCGCTGTGCTTGTCCCTTGTTCACCAGGTGGTCTGTGCTGCCACTTCAGGTGTTTAGAAGATCACAAACAAGCCTTTCTCAGATTACCGTTATATACGGACTGCTGTTTGCTTTCCAAATCAAGAGTGGGATGGAGAATTGTTTGTGATATTAGGGGGGGGGGGGGGCC
>NW_010271836.1:21458-47075 GCF_000690775.1 Eurypyga helias
AAAACCCCAAGAATGAGCCAATTCAAGCCACGAATGTTTTGAGATTCCAATTTCAATCTTTTTGGAGTTGGGGGGGGGCTGACAACATCGCCTTTTGTGGCTCTGTCCCGTACTTGCATGTATTTCCTTGTCAGTCTCTTTGTGCGTCTCTCTGCGCTCCTATTGACTCATGACAAAGCTCCGAGGAGCGCTGGTGGGTTTGTATTGCAGCCTGGGGACTGCTCTGTAACAGATCCCCGAGTGGGAATTTCCATCCCTGCTTCTAGCCTCTGTCTCCTGCTGTGGATTACCTATAGACGTGTGGGTTAATGAACCAGGAAGGTTTCGGTCCCTACCCAGGTCCTAGACACGTTATACACGGGCGCGGGGGGAATTGACTCCTCCACGCGGGAGCGCGGTCAGCACAGCACATACTCCCTGCTGCCTGCAGACAGGCATTCACTCACTCGACCATCCTAAGCCCCTGGTTTGCAACATACGGAACATATTTGTGACCCTACAGTAGTTAATAAGATCTTATTTGCATTTAAGCATGTTTGCAAAGTGGAAGGCACTGTGACTCCCTTACATCAATACACAGTCTGAGCTCCCGTAAATTACAGGGGATATTGTAGTATGATGGCTTTCTGCCTTTAAAGTTCAGTGGAAAAATTCCTTAATGCCAGTTTTTTTGCTATTGCTTATAAACGGGAATTGAATAAGCAAAGAAAGACCATTATAACTGTGGTTGCAGAGTCTGTTCAGCTTGAAACAAAGGGATTTCTTCACATTCAACCTCATTAGTCTGATTAGTGGACTTGTAAAATGAAGGATGAAAATGAAACATGACATAGACACGAATTGATTGTACTAAAATCTACACAAACTGCTGCTTTGGAAATGAAAGGATGACAGCCATCTTCTCTGAGCTGCTGAAAAAGTTAAGTTTTCAAAGTAGCCCGGTTTTTACAGCCTATAAATTACATTTCTGTAGCTGCTAAGGGGAGACAGTAAGAAGCTAAAAAATCCACAGAAGTCAGGTGATTTTTTTTTTTTTTAATAGAGCAGAAAATCTTGCTGTTAACAAATCTATTAACAAATTATCAGCAAGAAATGTTGGGCAGGAACATGTTAAGACTGGGTAGAAATGGGTGACAGCCTACTAGTTTCCATTTTAAAACTGAAGAGAATAGAAGCGTGCGTGACTTTAAAAAGGCCTCTTTGTATCCTGCTGGCTTCTGCCTTCAAATGCACTCTGTCCTGTTTCCTTGGTTATTGCAAAAATACCTGTTTGGTTGGATCTTGACTGGAGATCCCGAAGGAGAGTGAGTTTACTCTCTTGAGTGTTAATTTGCTTACTGGCACCATGTGGTGAAGGTGCAACGCAGTCTCCTGGAGGTAGTGTTAGCTGTACAGCTGCAATGTTTAGTCTTCAAAATTTGGTTTTGAATGCCTAGGTTTCTTAGAGCTTAGTCCCACAAGCCTGTGCCTCTTTGGGTATGGACTGATTTAGTTCATATGTCTCATACTGCCCAAACTAGGCCCTTCCAACTGCAGTGTGTGTTGCACGTGACTGCATCACTGCCCATGCCCTTTTTCTTCTGTAGCTCACCAAAAAAGAAAACCAACCAAGAACAAATAATTTGAATGTGCATTTTGGTGCTGCTGTAATACTGTTTTCAAAGATGAGTCACGGCGGTACCGAGAAGATCCCAGAACTCCTTTTGCAATTGCGTGGTCTGCATTTCCAATAAGAGCATCTGGAACAGGATTTCTAAATGCTGTTGATGTTATAAAGAAGTGATGCTCACGACGGAGAGTTCAGCAACTTGGTAGTGGGGAAAGGGAGGGTATGGCTGGGGTGTGCAGCAAACTGGGGAAGTACCCGATGGCCGTGAAATTAGATGTTGTGAGTGAGGGCTGCTGAGCACGACAGCGTTTGGGGGACCCTGCAATGCTGCTTTTGGTCCTAGTGAGCTGCTGCCATTGTGGTTTGGCTCATGGGGAAGAGCAGGGTAGGACACTAGCATAGTGGGTGTGCTATGTTGTTGTTGCCCTTTCATCAGTGAAGCTCTTGAGGGTCTGGAGTGAAAGTATGGAAAGTATGGATTTTGGAAAGCTTCCCAGGGCAATTTCCTGTGAAGCAGCTTTTGCCACGCATGATGTTGCTCTGTAATGCACAGCCAGAAAGTATTTCCACGAACCACGGAAGTAATGGGTTGCCAGGCGTATTTTATCCTCTTGTTTCATATCTAAGTGAATTGTGCCTTGTGTACATTAAACCTAAGTAGAGGAGTCTCCTGTAGGTGACCTACGTTGGGGACAGCACATGAACAGTTTGTTCAGCTGCTGCACTCCTCACCCACGACTGGAGGAAGAGCAGTGCTTGCTATGGAGAGCAGGAGTTCCTGCCCGTAGGCTGGAGAAGACCTATTTTTCAGGGACTCGGGAATGGTCACCTCTCAACAACTGGCTTGTAGGTAGGCTTTCTAGACATGTGGGATTTATTTCCTTGGCATGAGTCAGGACATGATTTTGCCTGTAGGAATCAAAATACTCTTTGGGAAATTTCCATGGAAAGGAAGCTTGATGTGGGGAAAAGGGAAGGGAAGGAAGGAGGATCACTTCTCTCCTTGGAAACGTCTTAGAATGGTTCAGAAGGAGACAGTGGGAGCATTTCCTACTCTTCGGGGTGGCTCATTTGGGATTCAGACTCAACATACCCACCAGGGAAAGCCTTCTCCTGGTAGGTTTTGAAGAGGGCCCGCTTTGAGCAGGATTCAGGACAAGTCTTCAGAGTAGGCCCAGCATGGCAGTCTGCCGCTCAGAGGCACCAGCTGTGGTTCTTGAGCACCGGGCACAGGCACTTTTCACTCTGTTTATTATTTTCAGCACAGGTTTGTGGAATTTGTGCACTGAACAGGACAGAAGAAATCCTGGATAAACAAAATCATATTTAACTAAGTGTGTGTGTTTCTAATACGAAACCTCAGTGCAAACAAACCCTACCCAGGAGGGACTGTGGTGCAGAAGGAGGAATGAGAGCACTGTTGACTTGAACATTCCCTGTCTTTTCAAGGAACTTAAATGAGTTCCAGGTATTCGTTGGTTCCTGGTTCCTCTGCTGGTTACCTGGACAAGTATTTTAGTGACTTTCAGTTTTTTTCTGAAGATGTGTTCTTCTTGGTTTTGCATGGGGGGGAGAGAACGTGTAAGGGGAGAAGTCACTCTAAAAACGAAAACACAAGTTGAAGTGTTTATTTGGTATATTAAGATATAATTGATGGTTACAAAAGTCAATGTTTTGTCCACTTTTCAGAGTGCTTGGGTGGCTTTAGACAGACAATGTTTGCTGTGGATCCCGGGAAGGCAGAAAGGTGTGGTGGATAAGAACAAACCCAGCACATGTTGTTCAAGATGCTGTTGCCTATTGTTAAACAGAATGCCTTCTGCAGAAAAGAGGTTTTGAGAAGGGAGATGTAAGTTGACCAAAAATTTAGTGTTGGTGTCTCCTTTATCTTTGAGATTACTGTGGTGATCAGACTGGCCCTAAAAGAGATGATACTGTGTACTCCAAAAACTGATTGAAGATTAAGCAAATTGAAGTTGTGAACAACCACCTGTGTTAAAAAGTGAAAATGTTTAGTGGGCTGACCCTGGCTGGAGGCCAGGTGCCCACCAAAGCTGCTCTGTCACTGCCCTCCTCAGCTGGGCAGGGGGGAGAGAACAGAACAAAAGGCTCGTGAGTCGAGACAAGGGCAGGGAGGGATCGCTCACCAGTTACCGTCATGGGCAACACTGAATCAACTTGAGGAAATCAATTTAATTTATTGACAATCAAATCAGAGTGTAGGGTAATGAGAAATAAAGTCAAATCTTAAGACACCTTCCCCCACCTCTCCCTTCTTCCCAGGCTCAGCTTGGTTCTCCATTCCTCTACCTCCTCCCCCCCCAGCAGCACAGTGGGACAGGGACTGGGGGCTGTGGTCAGTCCATCACACGCTGTCTCTCCTGCGCCTTCCTCCTCAGGGGGAGGATCCTCACACTCTGCCTCTGCTCCAGCGTGGGGTCCCTCCCGCAGGAGACAGTCCTCTACATATGTTATCCCAGAGGCGCTACCACTGTCACTGATGGGTTTGGGTTTGGGCTCGGCCTTGGCCAGTGGTGGGTCCATCTTGGAGTCAGCTGGCATTGGCTCTGTCAGATACAGGGGAAGCTTCTGGCAGCTTCTCACAGAAGCCACCCCTGTAGCACCCCCAGCTACCAAAACCTGGCCATGCAAACCCTATAGAATATGCTAAAAAAATACAAGTGTGTCTGTAGTTGAGAAAGGCACATGAAAGCTCGTCCTGATGTTTGCAGCTGAAGTTAAAATATGGAGAGCAACTTGCTTTCCCAGTGAACTTCCCTGCTTCTTGTGAGCCCCAGTGTGTTTTGGGGGCTGCAGTTAAGGACAACACTATCTGTGGTAGCAGTAAGGTGACAGACACAACTAGTATTGCCTGCTCTTCAGGAAAAAAACCAATAGGTGCCATGTGATGTGTCTAAAAAAGGGCGGCGAGGACATCCGTTTTATGCTTCGCTTGAGCCAGTGTAACACTGTTGTGGTGCTGCTGAGTGGAGGAAGGGTTGACCTAAAAATATATATATTTGCATTGATCATAAGGCTCATCATATGAGGCAACTTTTGTGGTTTACCACTTAAAAATTCCTGCAATTTCTGCTACAAAATAATGCCAGGGAGCTGTGGGCTTCAGCCTGTTTTTGGCAGTTGTGGGTTTTTTGAATCTGTGCTTTCCTCTTCCCTCTCAAATTTGGCCTTTACCAATGCCTTGAGAAAAAGAGCAAGACTTTCAAGGTGCTGTGGTTTTTTTCCACTAGATAATCTAAAATAAAATTCATTTGCATAAACCGTTCTAACGGGGAAATTGCGTCCCTGTCGATATCTTTAGAAAGAGCTTTATTCTGGAAAACCCTGCTGAATGGTGTCGTGATCACTCCACTGTCACGCTCTCTGCTAAGTGTGTTTTAGCTTGACTGAAGGTGCATTAACCTTTGATTTTTCTGACTTACGTGTTATAACTGGACAGAGATTCCTGCGGGTCACTCTCCTCTGGGCCACCTCTGGGTTCCTCAGGTTCTGAGCAGCTAAATTTTGGAGTGCATAAGGATAGCCCAGGGCTGAAAATACCGAGGGATAAGCTGGTCTCGGAAATCATGCCCAAAGTGAACTTGCTGGTGTCTGTCAAGCACATAGAAGCATCTGGAAATGCTCCAACAAGTGTATGTGCCTTTCCATCTCAGGCTTAATTTTTATCCTGAGCACGCAGTTATTTGTACGGGGAAGTTTGGGGTACCGTTAAGTAAGGATTCTCTTCATATTAATGTTAGCTCTGTGGTGCTGACAGGACTAAAGAGCAAACCTGTACTGCTCCTCTTACTGCTGGCAAATTGTTCTGGCTTTACGAACAGAGTTCAGCCATCTGGGGAAATTCCTCAGCTCTGCTCTCGTTTCCAAAACTGCAGGAGACACTGTAGGTACATCTGAAACTTGTTAGGGGTTTGCTCAAAGCACGGTGTCAGGGGAATGGTGAGAGAGGCAGGCTGAGCCAGCAGAACCTTTTCATAGCATCACAGAATGGTTCATCCGTACCCCACCATTGCTTGCTAGAGCAGCAGATGGAAACAGCCAAGGAAAACGTCTGCAATGACAGTAAAGGTTGCTTGCTGCAGCAGAGAAGCACGTGCAGCTCTTGAGAAATGGGAGGACATTGTGTTTGGCAGATGACAGAGCCATCCAGCTGCTGGTCCTGTGTTGCTGTGGTTTACCTAGGACCTTTGGGCCTTCTGGAACTACAAGCTGGAGGGTGACAGTATGCGTGGAGGCGGCAACACTGCTGCTGCCACAAGAGACTTTGCTCTTGGTGTGCCTTTGCCAGTGCCCTGGGGTGGCAGAGCTTCAGTCGCTAGAGCTGTTGGAGTAACGCTTTTCCTTGCAAAACCCAGCCAGTGCCAGGCCTTCAGTGACCCCCAGGTCATCAGCTTAGAAGCCCTGTGCTTCCAAAAGGTGTATGTGGGGGCGGTTCACGCTGGTGCTGGTGCCTTTGAGGATCTAGCCTGCCGGCTCTGACTGACTTCATCTGGAGCCCTGGCCCTGCCTACTGCTGTGAGCAAGCATGGTGGAGCGTTTGCAGATCCCCGTATCGCTTAGGAGCTGGTGGTTGGACTTGGCTCCAAATATCTGGGCTTTTCTGCACTTTTTATTAGTAATAGCAATATGTATATATGTAATACACATCCACATACGCCACAAGGATGTTGAGATTTTCCTATGGGATTTTGTTTAACAGCGTGAAGCTTACTTGCGTGAAGTCTGTGGTTTAGGAAACATGTTGGCTTGACCGCTTCAAAAAGACAATAGTGTTGAAAATCAGCTGGAGCCTGAGAGCAGCCCCAACCATGAGCACTTGGAGAAACTGCCTGATTTTTGAGCAGTTCTGTCTGTGCTGTTGGAGATACAAGATCCAATACTGAGAACTGGCACTCTTAGTCAGCAAAAGGTGATGTGCACTTCTCCTCCTCTACTGGGGGGGGGAAAAAACCTGTACTAAAGCCCTGTTTAGCAGAAAAAAAGCTCAGCTATTGTGCAATCTAGGTAGTATGTTTCTTGATTTGATTCATTTGGGTACATAAATTGCAGAGTCAGAACTTGGCTATCCAGGGCATTCATATGCGTGAGGGGAAAAACCCTGCTGAAAACTAGCCTGAGAAGTGTTTAGTTGGTGTAGGAAGGGAGGGGGTTGGGGGGGAGGAAGCTGAAGGCAGTACTTCCATGTTCCTTAACCTACTTGAATATGGGAGTGGTGAATGCCTGAAGCTCTTCAGACTAAGACTGGGATACCCCCAAAACCAGCGCTTTACAGTAGCAGTTAATGATTACAACCTTTGAGAGACAAATGGATCTGAACAGGTTAATCACTCCTGACACTGGTTTTTTTTTAATCCAACTGTGGGTTAAAGATCTGCCATGTGGGGAGCCAGGTTTTGTCCAAGAGCCCTGAAGATCAATGGGATGTTTTAAAAGGGAGGCTAACACACTCATTCGCTCCTCACCACTGGGTGTTGTGTGGTTACTGTTAATTAGGACAGATTTAGAAGCAAGGAGTTCCACACAGCCAACTTAGGTTCTTCAGAAGACCTGCCGTGGTTGAGCAGCTCGGTGGTGGTTGTACAGGCACCGCGTCTTTCAAAGGTGGGTATCAGAGGGCTCAGGTGCCAACAGGTTCCACGGGGTCCAAGCTGAGTTTAAATGTGTTTGGAAATGAACTCTTAAGGTGCCTGTCCTCCTAGAGCACACTAGGTGTTGTTCCGCCAGCAACGCAGGTGGTTTCTGCGTGGGAAAGGATGGGCATGCTTAGCAGCAGCACTGGGATGAAGGCCCAGGCAGGTGAAGCAGAGGCTTGGCTGGGGCAAAGCCCGTTAGTCAGGGGCCTGTCAGAATACAGTGGTTTATGGTACGTGGTGGGGAGCTGCGGCAATTCAGCCTCTCACATGTCGCTCTGTCAACTTAACTTTCAGAAACACGCTTTGAGACCGAAGCGGCGTGCTGAACCAGCCGTACAGCCTGTTTCCCACTCTGCCAGTGAGGAAAGCGAGGAACCCCTCTGCACGAAAGTCGGGGGTACAGACCTTTGCCAGGCTACTTCCCCGCTCTCAAATACAGGTAACTATTTGTTCTTTCATTCTTCAAAGATCAATGCAAACCTTGATTTTCTATAAATAATTTAATAAATACTTTTGCTTTACAATGATACAACAAATAACAAATTCATAGCAAACGAGTCACAAAGAATTTAGGATCAGTATACTTTAATAAAGTATCAGTGTCAAAATACATTTCCTTATCAAGTTAAAGTTCCCATACAGTTATAATATTGTCAATAAGAATTCAGCAATATAGATTATGAAATAATTATGATAAAAAGTACGATTAATATTAAGACATGGAATATTTTTTTTCAGAGTGTTTTAGTAAACTGTTAGGGTATAACATTTTTTTAATGCTGAAACTACACAAATAAGAAACAGAAGAGCAGTTTTCAAGTGTCTTTAATCCTTGAAGCCTTTAAGTCCTTGCCACTGCAAATTTGTCAAGTCAGGCATGCCGATTCTAATCCGATTTGGATGCTTACAATGTATTTTTTTCCATATGGCAAACACCTTCACTTTAGCAGTAGATAATTTTTGGTAACAAACTCTTGAAAGATTGCCTGCTACAGGGACTATCGCCATTTTTTGCGTTATGTACCAATAACGCAAGATCTTCAGCTTTTCTCCTATCGCGTGGGTAAGACCTGCGCGCTCGGAAGGGCTGGGCGAGCCCACGGCTCCCTCCCCTCAAGTGTCAGCGCGTGACAGAAAGCGGGTTTGTGAATGGGCCTCGGCAGAATCAAAAGAACGTGTCTTTGTTCTGAGTTTCTGGGCCAGACTTTTACCTTTTGCAGTACATGGCCACGGTTCCGTTTACACTGACTTAGACCAGTGGAGGAAACGAGACAATTATCCCAACATGGATCTAGGTGTTCACCAAGTTTCAAGTCAGAACTTCTCACCTGCCAATTATTACTTTTGCTGCTTAAATATGTTGGAATTTAAACTTTCAAATCTTTTTGCCTTTGAAAGCATTCAAAGCTTTATTTTTTTTAAAATACATGACAACCAACTGGACAGGAGCTGTGACTGTGTCTGGCTGCCTTTTAAGGGCATTTCAGTGACTGATTGAGGCAAGGCGAGAAAAAATGATGTGACCTGCCAGCCAGCTATTCATCCTGCTACACAATCCTTAATTCTTTTTGTCTACCTGTAACTCGGCCTAAGACAGTGGGAAACATTAATTTAACTTTTAGTGATTCAACATCGCATAGTGCTAGCTCGGTGTCAGATGACAAAGGCTGCCCGTCATCAGAGGTGTTAGTGCTGGTGGCTGGTCAGATGTCTGAAGGATCAGCAACACCTCCAGCCCGAACAGCTCCTCAAGTTGTGTCCCAGTTACAGCAAAAGTACCAAGAGATTATCAACAACAACTGACCCAGAGAGAAATCATATAAAAAACCCCAAACTGAACCTGGCAGGGGGGTGGAGAGGGAAGGAAGGAACAAGAAACTCCAACACAAACAAAACCACAGGTCTAAATCCTCCACTGGGGTAAATCTGCAGGGCTCCCTAGGCTGCAGAGCAGAGTCCAAGGTTAAGGCAGCTGAGAAGGTGGCTTGGTTTTGAGGAAAAAAGCTTACAATGTGCAACTTTCACGGATACCCACAAACATCGCCGTTCACCATTCACATTTCTTTCAACAAAGTGTATAAAAAAAAAAAATGAAGGGAAGGGGGGAGGCAGAAGGCTGGAATTTTTCCTTTAGTATGCTTCTCCAAAAGTTATGCAAGTTACAATACGACAAATGCTGGAAAACAGAAAGACTCAGAGGATTTCATTTTGGCAGATCAACAAAAAAGCTGTGGTTGGAGATCAAATTTGTTTCATTCATCTTTGGCAATAAAAATAAATCTTTGCAGTACTGCAGCCAAAGTATCACATGATGAGGCATTTGTACCACAGCTTCTTATTAGCGTGAAATTTGAAGCAAATTTCAGAGTATAAATTACAAGCCATGAGATAAGGGAAGGGTAATCAAACTCTCTAAACAACACTTTAATTGCAATAGAGAAAATACAGTAGATGTATTTCTTTCCTATGAATAATAAAGTGAGTAACTTCAAAAGGCCACTATCTGGTAAGGTGGACAGGTTCGATAGCTAAGTAAAATCCTGTAAAAGTGTATTGGTATTAGAAATTGTCTACTTGCAAAAATATATTTGAAAACTGAAGCGGTTTTGAACAGTATAGGCCACGGAATATTGCCGGATCGCTCAGGTTGCCTGGTCCAGTGCTCTGAGCAGTTCGCTGCCCTGCAGAAGCGTAGAGCTGCCCAAGACGGGGACGTTCACCTCGCAGTCGTATCTCGTCAACTCGGGCAACAAGTAGGGTTCAAAGGAGGGCCCCAGCAGGCGACTGGCCAGACCTGCAAGAGATGAGTGAAGCACGTCGGGTGCTGAGAGCAGAGAGACGGAGGGAGCACTGCTCTCCCCTCCTCCCTCCTCTAACAGCAGCTCTCACTTCGTGCTGGGCTTACGTCAACACACCTCAACCCACCAGCAGTCACAGGTTTCAGAGCACACCAATGCTGCTCTGCCTTGAGCCGGCGTGTGTCACACAGACAGGTGCCATTTTTTCACCTCCAGCCCCTGTTTAGATCGTTCTGCACCAATGTTGTTTTTTCTCAGATGAGGAAAGCTGGAGTAAACATCAGGGTTATTAAACTGACACCCACTCCCCTTATGTATTAGAAGGGACATATATGCATCCCCTTTAATTCCTTACTTTAGCTCTTAGAAGGCTTCTGCTAAGACCCTAACCTACAAACCCCCGTGAAGTTGTTTAGCACAACTCAATCAGTTCCACCACAAGACAAAAGTATTTATGGGGGATGACTGGACCTCCAAGGTAGAAATGTATTAAGTTTAAGGGAAAGGGAGGGCAAAAATAACTTTTCCTCAGGTATTACAAGTGTAAACAGTTTCCAACTAAACGACAGAACTGATTTCTCATCCTGTGAGGCGTTACATATTTGGGTCTTGGTTACCATCCTCCTCCATATTTTTTAAGTGGTTTTGTTCATGGAATCAGTACTGGACATAACTGCCAGTGCTTTCCAGTTTCTGCACTTGGCAGCTCTTACCTGACGCTCTGTGAGGTGGCTGGACAGTACAGTCCTGATAATGGGAACTGTAAAAGAGAGGGGGGAACGCTCCTGCTTTCAAATTCTCCCCGGGATTGCCGCAGGTGGGTGGTTGCTGCTGCAGTTGATTCATCGGTTGGCTCAGACCTCTTGAGTTACAGACAAATTCATCTGATGTACACAGTGGGGAAAACACAGTGAAGTTAAGCCAGTGTAGTAATTGTTGTAGATAATACTAATTCAAAGTGATCCTCATCACGACCGTCAGGTGATGTGGGCATTCCTACATCTTGTTGCAAAGGAAATCCAGAAACAGCCCTAGCTCTGGAAGTAGTATTGCACCCAAGTAGTATTGCTTGTGTAAGGAAACGCAGTGTTGTAAGAGAGAAAGTGTCAGCTCTGGCTCGGAGGTACCTGCCCCTTGGATCAGCATGAGGTAAACTCGGCCCCGCTATGCCGATCCCTGTTCCCTCCAAAGCAAAGGGTGTGAACCTACACGAAACCATCGCCCAGGGAGTTATCAATCGCACCTTAAATCCTTCGGCTCTTAGCAGTACAACCTGTCTAGTTGTAACTTGGTGTAATATTTACAGAGCTTGTTTACGTTTCCTTTAGAAAGAGGTGGTGTTTCTATTCAACCCGCCCTGAAATTGTTGAGGTACGCCTTTCTTTTGTCTTACCAGCAAGAAGACTTGTGCTGAGAGACTTTTTTTCTGTGACCAAGGAACTGTTTTCCCCTTTGAGAAATTTCATTCTCTTCCACATGAGGTGAGATGGGTTGACCACGGACGGATCTCCCTAGAATGGGAAGAAAAGTGAAACGAGTGATCACACGGATGGGCGTGGTGAGCCCAAAGTGGTGAAGGGGGGGCAGGGTGGGCTGCTTACAATTACCCCACTCAGCTGTTGCAGTGCTTGTTCTTCGTAATCCAGTTGTCGCTTCAGTTTCAAACTGTTGGACAAAGCAATCCGTGCTGGGTTTATATCTATGCCTCGTTGCCCCAACACATCCAGGGGCCTGTGGAGAGAAAACATCTCTGGGTGAGTGAGCAGGGAGGCAAATCTAAACCATCTTGTTCATTTATACAGATTCTCCTTTCATTTAAGGTGTCTTGGACACATGACAGCAGGCAGACCACAAACAAATGCTTTTATGTCCTTTTAGTCATCCTATAAGCTTTGGGAACTCTTGTCTTTTGGGATCAAAAACTAGTGAAAGTCTAGGATGAACAGCCTCTAGGAATCTCCAGGCAGACATACAAAGCTGTAGAAACAAAGTCCTGCCATTTTTAAGGGGAGGATTTGGAGAGCCACACCTGTCCCCTTGCTTTGCACACTGAGTATGAACACACAGGTTGCTGTTTGGGGACAAACCTTCGCTTTCCGGATGCTTATTCGACACTAGTAGTTCTGCCACCAAGAATCCCAGAAGGCAAACTGCACAGCTTCATGGTTTCAAGTGACCGTTGCTATTTTATGTGCGCCCTCAATGCTTCAGCGTGCCCAGCACTGGAGACCCAAAGAGCTACAGAGAAACTTGCAGCTAGGGCAGAAAACTTCGAGGACTGTAGCCTCTGATCTACATCTCATCGCACACCCGTCACGTGTGTAAGAAAGCGAACGAGGTAAGGAAGGGTTGTAGGAAAAAACCCTGTCATTTTCAATCTTAGTTACAGTGTTTACACATGGCAGCAATAAATGTACTGTCACCCTTCCCTCTCCCCTATTTGCTGTTGTGCAAAAAGGCAGGCGTGGGCCCCAGCTCACTGCTGGACCGGTCAAGCCTTTTCAGCGCCTCTCAAGCTGCACGAAGGCGTGCAGGCAATTTCTACCTGGCCAGGAGGAAATTCGTTCGTGTACCCTTACAGGCAGTGAAAACCCAGGCCACTTCTGCTCCTACCAGCAGGAGTTCCACCAGGAGAGCACCACACCAATTTCCTCAGAGGTGCAGTCTGATCCCTCGCCAAACAACTTATTCCAACTGAATTCAGAAAAAGAGTTTTTCAAGATTATGCCTCCCCTCATCCCCCCAAATCTTTTCCAAGTAAAATACATAATTATACCACAGAAGCTCTTACCTTTTCTTATATATGGGCACGCTCGGAGAATGTATTGGTGGCCCTGAGGGAGAACTTGATAGGGATCCTGAGTATTTCTCCACGAGTCTCCATTTAGCAGGAACATATTCTAATGGAGGATCAGGTGGCCACTGGGTGTTCGGTCTTCCTCCCATCGAAGACAGGGGAGTGCTGGCTTGGTCGTGGTACGGTGGCAGCGATGACCTACCCACGCTGTTGAAGAAGACCCCTGACAGGGACCCATGACCAGGGTTAACGTTTTTATTGGAGAGCTGTGGGCAGTATTTCTCCGGCAGGAACTGGTTCTGCGATGCTGAAGCAAGAGGCTGGAAGATGGTGCTCATGCTACTTAGACTCTGCTGGGTATTTTGTGCACTTTCAGAGAGAGGACGTTCTTCTTGGCAGATTGGGCTGAGCTGGAAATCTTCTCCATCCATAGGAATGTAAGGAGCCAAGGTTTCAAGGTCCAGTTCATTGAAGTCAGTCTGCACAAAACCAAAGTAGGTTCATAAGGAAAGTGAAGTCGTTAACAGTTGTGGCAGTCAGTGTGACATGGAATACTGGGTAGTGGTGAAGCTGAAAAGATCACAAATTTACCCACATGCACCTAGCCAGCTCCCACTTAAAGAGGTTTTATTCCTATGACAAGCACACATGTGCAGCAGCAGAAGGTAAGACGACAAACTGAAGGAAAAAACCTCCCAGATAAGCAGTGTTTGCTAAAGCAGCTTGCATGCAGCCTGCCACACCAGTGTGATCGAAGATCACCTGGGTCAAGTAACTTGTCTGCCAAGACTCTGCACCATGCGGCAGGTACTCCAACCGCGGGCTTTCAGGCTAAAACAGAAGACAGACTTCTCCTACTCCAGCTACATGAGAAAAAACACATCAAAAAACGCTACAGAGTTTTAAAAAAATGTGGTTGGAAGGACACTAAGACGCTTAAATCTGTGGTGGTTCGTGGGTTGCTTCTTTCCCCCCTTGGAGGACTAGTCACACTTAGGTTCATTTCTCTTGGCATCTGACCAGAGCTGAACAGAGAGGGCAATCGATGTCAGCCCACGCTCAGCTCAGGACAGGGCTGCTCTCTAACACTCCTTTTTCCCACCACACCAGCAGGAGAATGCTGAATCTCACAAAACTGAAGTTTAGACATGCCAAGTCTTGCACTAAGTTTGATTCTGATCCGCATTTTGCTCCTCTCTGTCCACTCTTTTTATTGCTTTCAGTGCTGTCCCTGGGTCCAGACTCAGGTAGGCTGTAGTCTGTATCCTGAAGAAATTTCATCTAAGTCTGCAACTTGTACTGGCAAATTGAGGCACCTCACCTGAGCCCTGGTCATCCCAAACTTTCCACAGGATTAATAGGAGGGGATGAGTGTAAGGTCTGAGCTGCCGGCCAGCAATGCCTGTTCCCTTCTCTTAACTATGAAGAAGTATAAGCTCTTAACTAGATACTTAGGTGGGCTGAATCAGGCCAACACCTTTTGTATCCACTAGCTCACTTGATGTAATGTCATGACAGTGGAGGATTAAGAGTTATTTATAGAGGGAATTTCTATGCTTACACCCCAGTTCAAATGCAGGAGATGGAGATGCTACGTTATTGTACATGCGCATAATTGTCACACGTCTCCAAAATCCTCCAAGAGGTAAGACAAGGAGAATATATCCAAACAGAGAGCTTTCATTTTGAGGTTAAAGGAGACACGTGCTACGAGGGGCATTCCTTTCCCATTCTGACGTTTTGCAAGAACTAAATGAGTTTATTTACACTGTGTTCTACAAAGGATGCTTACTTGCTAGTCGTTAGGGCAGATTGAAAAAAAAAAAATTGTTGCTGCTTTTATTCCTTATCCAGTCTACAGCAGCTTCCAAAGTCTGAAAGCTCCTGCTGCTGCTCTCTTTGCAGTGACACCCTATGGCACTTGGCTTCAGGGAGTTGGGGACAGAAATCTACACCCCAGCTTTTGAAAGCACTTAATTTTTAGTGTTGTGCATCTGCGTTGTGGTGTGTACGTGCAAATGCAGTTTCATATGTGCTGCTATACCTGCACATACAGCATGGATCCATACTACCTGCTAGCAAGGGACTGATTTCGATGGCTTTTGGAAGAAGAGAGATTAGTTCCTTACCTGGGAGTTGCACTGGCTTTTTGATTCTGTGTCCATGGCAAAGAGTTTTTCAATCACCTCAATCTTAAGATCTTCATCCACAGCACTGTAATAATCTCCTGGGCTGCTTGGCTGTGCAGAAATAAGAATTTGCTATAAGCAGCAATACAACAGCATTGGCTTAGCATCCTCCAGTTATGCTGTACTGCTCAGTAACAGATCTTCCCCATCATACCAGGCTGCACACACAGTGGCCTCGGAACCCCAAACTCTCCGCTTCTGTCATGTGCTTTTCTCCAACACAAGATTTGCGTCACTACACATTTGAGAGCTGTGCTGATTAACAGGGGCATCTGATATGGGAACCTAGTTGTCAGTTGAAATGGTTTTCTGGCAACTCAGCCCAGCAGCGTGAGACGTATTAAACAATTGTGTCAAGAAGGATGATGCTTAGCACTACCTTTGGGGCTTCAGTACACTTGGACATCCTCTAGCAAAGGCTGGCTAAGAGTGGCTCCAGCTCTTGGGGGCAGTGCCCTGCCAGCACATTCATTCTTTCAGTGAGAAACTCCATGGGGCTGCTCTCAAAAGCCCGAGTTGGGTCAAGTTTCAGGACTAGAGACCATAGCTACCAGCTAACAGAGAGGCCATAGGGGTCTGGGGCAATGTTGCCACTGACCACACTGTTTTGCGTTGGCTTTTTATTTAAGGCTGATGCCAGGAAAGGTGGTAGCACGTTCTTCTACCAGTTCTTCTACAGAGTGTAGTACTTACTGAGGGACAGCTGAGAGAAAATGAGGATTGCAGTGCAAAGGCAGGATATAGTTCCCATGGGATGTTTTTGCTATTGTAGCTTAAGGTGCCAGGAATACAGGAAGGCTATAGACACACCGGTCCTCGTTAATCAGCAATGAGACAGGACTGCTAACACCAGATCATCGCCTACACATACTGATGGGACCTAGATGCAAAACCTAACATGCATTTGTTTTTTTTTAAAGCTCCTCTTACCGTGGAACAGCTACTGTTGCTGCTGGCACTTGGGGTACTGCTGCCAGGTGCGATCTGGGGCATTGTGAAGGATGGTATCGTCAGTGTTTCGCCTTGAGCAGCGTGGCTTTTCACCTCCCCTGGCCATGCTTTGTTTGGTGTCAAAACAGCACCGGTGAAGGCAGGGGCTTCCTCAAACTTCTGTGTCCCTGCAGAGAGTTTTAACAATATTAATGGATGCTTTTAGGTTTTGCCATGTTATGACATAATTGCAGCTATTCACTGAAAGTAAACACTGCTCCTAGTTGCCATGACAATAAGTTGGCAGAGACTTAATGCATGTTGTTTAGTCAGCAAGAAAGCCTGATTCTGCTCTCATTCACAGAAATTTTCCACTGGTGTGAGCACGTGGGCTCTTACAGCCATTACACTCCTGATTTGTACACACAGCAAACAGACCTTGTCTGTTAAGTTTCTAAATGTAGGCTCATATGTGGCTCTTTGTTGCACAAGAATTATTTATACAGATACTAACCAAAATCCAGGGAAATAATGGCATCGCCGGGTGTCGGTGCCAGCTGAGCAAGTTCCTCTGGTTCCTCCTTTAACTTAGTAAACAAGAAGTCGCTCTTCTCCATGCCAGGGATGCTGCTCTCGTAGGTGGTGCTCATTGTCAGCAGGTGAGGCTTGAAGAGTGACTCTGTTTGGTCCATGGAGAACACCACATCGTTCTTCTCAATTTCACTAACAAGAAAACAGGTTTTAGGCATTTTGCACTCTAAAAAAAAAAAGATGCAGGTAATGTAGGCAGTACAAACTCTAAAGCTGGGGCCTGTAGGAGCGTTTCAGCCGCTCGGTCGCAGGCCAGGCTCCCGCCAGGCGAGGCACGGTTCCAGCGTTGCTGAGCACCACCATGTCAGATGACGCAGGGAGCGTGGTCAGGACTGCTGTGGGAATACTCGGGGCTTTGTCGCTCGGCTTTTTAAAGGGATGTAGTCGAGGCTATAATGACCCAGACTACCACTCAAATAAGTATTTCCTATTTTGGCCCCATCTAGGGCCAAAAATGCTTGAGTTTTGCCAAAGAGAGGCAAAACTCCCGATTGGTCCCAATTTTTGAGGTGGTAAAGAGCTTCTCCTAGCAACATAAGATACAGCTACTGCTTAATTTTATCTCTCTGTCACAGCACTAGAAAAACCGTGTGCTAGCAGCTGCGTTACACAACACAATCTTCAGGGCAGGCCTTACGCCCTGTTGTATCAGCACAGCAGCCGCCCTGCAGAAGAGAGAGGCTGTGGTGTATTTCGACAGCGCGTGTAGGAGCGGGCACGCCGCCTTTTTCGTCAGTGTCTACCATCAGTACACAAGACTGAACAAACGTGGCTAAACTGGTTTCAGAATAACAACGCTGAATAAATAGACCCCTCAAAAGTTCCTCCGATGACTGCGTTTCTCCCAGCCCCTGACTCCAGCTGCCGTGGTTCTGTCCGGTACGACTCACCTCAGCACATAGTTGACGCAGACGATACACTGAGGCTGCAGGTTGCGCGTGTTGTAAATCACCGTTCCTTGAGTCTCCAGCCATACGTATCCACCGTGCTTGGCAAGCATACGGTACTGGCCCGTCACCACCTGACCTTTTGTACACACTGAGAAGAGGGGGCAGAGATACAAGATAATGCAGCAGGCCAGAAACGCACCATACGTAACGCTCGTTTTCAATCAACCCGCGTCGGAGTCTTCATTAGGCACGACTGCAGACACTTAACTTTGGGAAAATTCAGCCATTTGAAGTAGAAAAAGGGCTGTGCAAGAGCTTGAAATGGACAGTCTAGAAGGAACCAAGACCCAGGTGAACAAAGAAAATAATGTTTTTTTGAACTGGCCTGTGTTTCTCAAGCAATAAATTGTCAATAGTAGAACTCGAGTTTAAAGATTTCTCTAGATGTTTGAAGGGTAAAAACCTTCCCTCCCTCCCCAGTATTTTGTAATATTTGAAGAGAATGAGTTTTCAGTATGGAGTTTGTATCTCAGGAAGTCTTATGATGCCCTGTCATAAAACCCTTCCTAAAAGCAACGAACGCTGTCCTGCTAGTCACAACTGTCAGTTGAGGGAAATGTTGATCCATAATATTAGGGCTACAGTATGCAAGGAGCACTTGCACGAAGAGGAGTTGGCATTTGTAAGCAGACGTAATCATACAGTGGGAACTGGCTCAACTAAACCTTTGACCCCATTGGCAGTCTTACCTTTTAAAGAGGTTTTACGCCTGGGGACAGTATGCCATCAAACTGGTGCCCTAAAACTACTGCAATTTGCCTCAGTAAGGCTGGAAACTTGACTCTGCAGTCTTTGTATTGAAAACTTCCTTGTGAACGTGGCCGTTAATAGAAGCTATTTATTGTTGGCCTCTCCTACGTCGCCACCACGCAAACGTACACATCCAGGCCCGTGAAACCCAACTACTGTTTTGCAGATAATTGTTGCTGTGTTTATCCTTCTAGCTCTGAAGTTTGTTTGTTTTCTTCCAAGGAGTATTTAATCATCCTTCATTTAATTTATTTAGACAAAGCAGAACATGACTTTTATTGATTAAATACTTCTGGTGGAACAAAATCAAAAGGCTTTCGTTTCAAAGTGTTTTAGTGACTGGACTGTTCTGCTCTGCTTGTGAAACATAATTACACTGCTTCCTCATCATCAGCTCATCAATAAGAGTCACAGTGTAGGCGCCTGTTACGTTACAAAGAAGCTTTTTACTGCTTTCATCTTTATTATTATTATTATTCAAGGCATGTCATGTTCTGATATAATAAAGTGCAGCAGAGTCCCTCCGAGGGGTAATGTCATAAATTACTAATGCGCTCCCAACTTATCAACGCTGCGTTTAAGGTCCTGCCTCCAGGAGCTTCCCACTTCTCTTGCTTGTGTTTTGAAGCACACATTACCTGTACCTTTACAGAACTGGTGACATCTCAATGAACTAGGCTCCAGTCATGCTCCTTATCTTTGGGGGTATAAAGGGGGAACGCAGGGATGAAGTTAATTGAGCACAGACTTTGCTTTTTAATTGCCGAGACATGCTTGAGCAGCACGACGGTTCACTTGGCGGTACGCAGCCGCAGCTCAACGAGCCTTCCAAGCGACAGGCCCCAGGTGGTGACATCCAGCTCCTCACTGAAGGCAACAGCAAAGTCCCCGTTGGCTTTAAGGGCAACCAGACCAGACTATAAATGGAAGTGATTCTAGACTAATTAATCACTGAGTGGGAAAATACAGCTCGGCAGCCCAGATTTTGTGTAGGTTCATGTAAGGTTTTCACCTTGCTTGCATAACGTGAAGAACTGGGTATGCTAAATATTGCCAAATGCACCCCCAGCTTCCGTTTGATGGCGACTGATTAAGACTTCCAAACTCTCTATGCACCTACCCTCCCAGCCAAGAACACAAACACTACTGTGGCTTCTTGAACACGAGATTGTTATTTCACCTCAAGAAAACACACACAACCCCGTAGTACAGTAAAAATGCAATAAGCATGATTTATCGCTAAATTACAAGGAAGGACAGGGAAGGAGTTCTGCTTCTATCCAAGACTCACTTGAGGTTTCCCTCCCTCTCTCTCTTCAGACTTCAGTCTCTTTCCCCCGTTTGCTCTGCATCTTTACCACACTAACCGGTTGGCACTGTCAGAATTGGTATCGTTGCAGTATCTACATAGCACACTTCCAATAAAAATTAGTGTTTCATAAATGGGAGTGTGTTGACCACAAATTCTGAGGTGGATATTCCCATGTAGGAATGAATATGGCCGGGAAGAACTGATAGGTTCTGTACAGTTACGTACCAGGAAGGACTAGGAAGTTGTGCATAAGCTATATGTGCTTGGTTACCCTCTGCATTAGGCAACACCACGCAACCTGGGGGTTTCCTACTCGAGGGGCTTATGTGTCTTTTCTCAAGTCACAGCTTGCTGTCACTTTGCCTCTGTGGCTGTTCTCCGAGCTGGTAAGATGCCTGACCGTCCTAGAAGGCAGAGAAGTTTTTATCTTAGAAAAACTAAAGGGGTCAAATGAGCTGGCGATGTAAACGGATGGTTCTGCTGTGGGCAACAGCATTTATCAGACTTTGGTCCCATGCTTCCAACAGTAAGAGTCATCCACGCCGATCCTGTGCAATCATAAACACACTATGGAACAGTTTGATCTGAAATATTTATAACCTGTGTGGCGCACAGTGCCTCGAGCACTTTTGCTGGTCTAACTCGCCCCTGCAGACTTCGCCCACGTGCTGCGGCTTGAGCAGCCCTTATGCCCACCAGCAAAGCTTGGTCAGACACGGCCATTCCCAGCAGGCGCAAGTGGCATCTGGATGCCCGCGCTGCATGACGGGCCGAACTGAATTGCTACAGTGAGGAGTGACCTCCATCAATGCCTGGTCACAACGGGTACTAGCAACTCTCCAGAAATCTCTATGTGGCCAAGTCCCAACTTGGTGGTCTCGTTTAATTAACTAGGTAGGGATCACCACCCAGGGCACACGCTCTTGCCTGTTACCAAAGAGACTGCTGGCTGTCATTCCCTGCCCGGCATTAGTGCAGTCCTAAAAATGCACCTCGGCGACTCCGAAGCAACGGAGCAGCATAGCCCCTGATTTCTCGGGAGGCATATGACACGGATATCCTATCTCTGAGTATCACCCATTCCTCCTGCCTGTTAAAACCCACAAACATGCTGCCTAAGAAACAGTTGTAACAAACACATTCCCAGACAACTCTCTGCAAGTAGGGTTTGATTTCCTCTTTTCTTTCAAGCGGCTCTGGAAACAGGGTGATTCATACCAACACTGTTTTACAACACAACTTTAATTGCTGCCAAACATTCTTTCAAGTAACATTTCAACTCAAAACTGTCCTGAACCCCTGCCACTGGAGCTAACGCATATCCCCTTTTCCCCTTCAGGTCAGACAGTTATTCTTTGGGAAGTACAGGAATACTTTCTGTAAGTGTTCGGTGAGCAATTCCCTACAGACACGACTAAGACACGAGCTTCTTCCCCGAGGATAGAGACCTTGATCATCGTAACTACAAGGTGGGGTTTCTGGTAGGTTTTCTTAGCTTGTGAACTCCCCGTCTGGGAGCTTTGCTTTGTTTTGGTACAACAGCAGACGTTTCAGTGACGTGGTGCTGAGCGCTCTCCTACGCACTAGTTCGGTGGCCATAACAGCCAGGGGTGGGAAACGTCACTGGTCCTTTAGTGCACCGTGCTGTCTCCAGCCACAGCGCTGACTCTACGGGCAGAGACTGGAGATTTAAATCCAGTAATTTTAAGACACTTCATGTGAGAGAGAGAGAGAAGTCGTGTAACTAACTGTGTGGCCTACTCAAGAGGGGGAGCAGATCTTGGCTCTGATCTCTGCTCCTGGAATAATTCCAGTACTTTACATTAAAAACAGCTAAAACTGGCATTTCACATAGGCATAAGAACAACAAGGGGAGGTTGTTCCTGCAAGCATATATTATTTGTGTAATGAATATCCCTTTTAGAAAGCCTCCTCGCACATCTGTTCGGGGTGGGGAAGATACTTGTTACTTGGTAGCAGAAGACAGACATTTAAAAATACACTGGAATCATTTTTCTTCCTCCTACCCTTTACAGCTGTTTTTCCCCTGGAGCCCAGCGGCACACCAGAAAGACACCGCCGCTGGCACACGCACTTCTCACCTGGCTAGTACTGCCTAGCTCAGTATTTCAAGTTTTCAGCTGATCCTTGTATTATTATCCTCAGAGAGACAGCGATTCTCCTCTCTACCATCCAAGCCGAGTTTTAATTAAAGCAAAAATCGGGCCCTCTGGAAAGAACAGCAGCAGGTTTCAGCTAGACAAGCACGGTAACCTACCAGATTTCTTGCAAAGCCTAACTACTGTTCTCAGAGACTTTCTGCACACAAGGTGCATTTGTATTTCCAACCTCTCACTGAGGCCCCCGCAGGCTGTCCTTACGTGCAGACTAGGAATTAAAACAAGAACACGACTTACAGTTCTGGTGACTCTTGGTCATACTCTCCGAGTCCAAGGCATGGTAGAACTCGTATGCCGAACGGCCCAGCAGCTCCTCTGGATGGTATCCAATCAGCTCTGTTATTCTTGGTTAAGAAGAAAACCAGTATTTAAAATTCAGGTCACCTTAGCCTTATGCTTACATGTGCAGGGCAGCTATCGGCTCGAGTCCTTCCCCTAACAGAATTAAACCCACAATATGAGAATTTCTGACCTTCCGAACACATTAGGGGCTGTAGATGACTTCTGATTGTGTTCTCAAACATATCCATGTTGAGAATAAACCACCTTCTACCACCACTGGAGTAAAAATTCCTAGGGACATCATTACATGTGTTGCCAATTTTCCCAGGCCTATTGCAGGGCATCTCTGATGGAAGGTCTCAACCGGAAAACCATTGCTGACCAAGCTCTTGAGCTGCCCACTACCTGCAGCAGCGCCCAGCATTCAGAATCAAATGCAGGTGATGGGGTAGAGTTGGCACCATCAGGTTTAAAAGCATGGTGTACATTTAAAAACCATACATCTGAGGGTTAAGTTACTTCTTTGGGTATGGCATCTAATAAAATAAAAATGCAAGGTGAGAAATTAAGGGCAGCTAAAAAAAAAAAATCAGCTCTTCTACTTAGCATTTCTCAAGTACATGAGAACTTCAGCATATGGATTAGGTTACTTGGGTGACTAATCCACAGCCTAAGTAGGATTTTACACAAAGAAAGCTATGATCTCGAAACCTAGACTTGTTCAGAGCTTTTCTGCGTACTCAGGCAAGGCAGGATTTCTCAGAAGTTCCTGAATAAATGAAAAGAGGTCATCAAACTGTGCAGATGATTTTCTCTAATGAGGGGATGGAGGAAAAAGGCTCTTTTTTCCTCAATTCAATTTGAAATACCATCACACGCAACTTTACAGGAAATATGGTCAGAAAAAAAAAAATCCTCTCATGAATTCAAAACCAAAGATAGCCTATCTTCCGAGAAAAGAAGGAAACGTTACTGTTTTCCCAGTCACATCCAGCCACAGCACTCGTGGATGCCCTCTCCCAGCTTTTAAACTGCAATAATAACCTGCAGCGCTGCAGAGAGCAGCAGCAGAAACGACTACCAACCGCCTGCTAAGCCGTCCTGAACCCTGACAAGCCAGGGGGTTCGCAAAGGAACGGTCAGGGCACGCAGCACCCGCTGCCGTCAGTGGCAGCGCCCACGTTTTGTGCCTCGGAATTAACTCCCTTGGAAAGGCTTTATCTGCCACTACCACACTGGATTAGTGACGCTACTTTTAAGAGACGCATCCTCGGGTTTGTGTACTCCCTGGAAGGCCCGGCCCTCCAAACACAGCATGTCTTTACACGACAGACATGTAAATACTGTAAAACAAAGAGAGCAAGAGCATGGTATTCATCTCCCAGATCACCCTCCAGCAAGGAAGACAGATAAGATGGAGCTATTTTGTGTATGGTTTGAACGCCAGGGCATTGAGTCAGCTTTTCCCTGCCTCCGCATAACTGTATAGCTCATATCCCCGGGAAACCTTGGGATCGTCAGTGAAAATCACCACTGTGTCCTGATTTCCACAGAACTAACATGGGTTTATAATGGTTTAGTGGAGCAAAGACTGCAGTTGGTTTTATCGGGTTCCCTCCAAAGACTTACTCTTCTGTTTATGTTTACAGTTTTACATACGCTCAGAGTATAGAGCGATGAAGGGGGAAAGTCCTGACCCCGGTTTCAAGAAGAGTTGCTTTTCTGACTCTTCACTGACAGCCTTCCGAACCTTTAAACAGCACCCCAGCCAAACCTGTAGCTTTCCTCTGAAACCACCGTTGCTTTTTCTTTTTAACAAAAGCAGAAGTTCTCATCGTGAGTTGGTCACCAGAGCTGAACCATCAGGAGAGAACGACAAATACAGAAGGAGCCCTACTAAGGGAAGAGTAAGGCTCCCAAAACACAGCTGCTGCTTGCCTTTGCACACTCAGCTGGGACACCTTGGTGTAAGTGGCTTTTGCCAGGACCAGTGTAAATATGCCATCTCTGAAAGCAGAAAGCATGGCCTTTGGTTACATAAAACTATCCCAGTCAGTTTGGAGCTCATCACAAGGGGAAGGCTTTTAAAATTCAGGAAGTTGAGGATTTACTCTTAATCCTGTCAGTGGGAGCTGAAAGCCAAGCGAGGGTTCAGTGTGGAGAAGGAAAAGGAAGTACAGATAATGGAAAGTAAAAGCAGCAGCACCAATGCAAATCCAAAGCCGCGTTACAGCCTTCGTGGGTGTCACAGCGGGACTGAGGCAGCGACCAAAACCAACTGTGTTACAGCAGGCTGAGGGACTCTTAACTTTCCTCATACAGGAACCGCAATCCCTCTGCCAAATTGTCTGTTCCAATCCTCTAACTCCCCTCTCAAACTGCTCCTCACTGTTCATAGCGAGCGCTCTCACTGTGGGATTACGCTCCTTGTCATTCCATGGCATGGAACGACTTGTGGTGCGATCCTGCTGGGACAATGTCAAATTTAACTAGATCTAATGTAAACTGGGATGAAAGTTAGCTGGTGGCGGGTTGCTCTCTTTTGACTACAACCGACCAAGGAGTATACAGAAAGATAAACATAAGGTATCAAAGAATTATCCACAGGCCCCACAACACTGGCCACGTTCTAAACCCACGCCTGGTAACAATGCAATACGGACCAGGAGTAATTGCTTTAAAAACTTAAATTTAAATTAAAACTTAAATTTAAAACTTAAACTGCTTAAAAAAATTTGAAAAAAGGATAAAGAGCATCTACACCATTGTTAACTGATCCGTTAATCTCTTCCCGCAATTCAGATCTGTTACATTTCTCTTTAAACACTCCTGGTTATAAAAAGTTATACGATGTTTCTTCTTCCCGTCCCAAAACGCCCCTAAAACCGGCTGATGTTTCCTAGGTACATTTTCAAATACTACTATTTTGTAACACATGCCCTCTTCTCCCCAAGAACTGTTAGCAGCGGTGGCTTGGAGCGCGTCGACTGGTGGATCACACCCTCCTTTCTTCCTCCGCTGGTGCTGCCGACTCTGAAAAGCTTAAGGAAGCCACCTGCAGGGCTGGAAACCAGGTGAGGCGACTCCACGCCGCCTTACACACCAGGGCCAAGGCAGGCAGCTCTCCCTGTCTCCATCAGGCCCGTCTGTGACTCTTCCAGGGCGGTCGTGGGAGAAGGCTGTCCGCAGAATCACAGAACGCTGGGGTTGGAAGGGACCGTCGGAGCGGCCGGGAGCAGCCCTGACCTCACCTGAGCATCGCGCTGGGGGTCGCCAGCACGGCGCGCCCGCCAGACGCCGCCGGCTTTCCACAGGAGCCTCTTAGCAATACGAAACGCCAAGCAAATACATGGAAGACTAAGTGCAAAGGAAAAAGCATCCCACGGAGCTGTGAGGAGGAGGAGGTAACAGTCACAGAAATGTACGTGCCCTGTGGGACCAAAGGGTCATGTACAAAGCTGAGCCCAGAACACAAGACCTACTTCTGCTTAGACACCAGACAGAAAACTGCTCTTTGTGCAAGCTATGGAATGACAGAATTGGAAAGCAAACTGCATGGTGGTTTGGGATGGCAT
>NW_010271836.1:47106-56114 GCF_000690775.1 Eurypyga helias
GCACGCCTGCCACGGGAGGCTTTATGCTTCCTTTGCATTTGTAACAGCAAAAGTGGTGCTAACTAGGAGGATAATAACCATTTTTGTTGAGGAGAACAGGTGGGTTGAGAGGCTGTTTACTCGCCCCTTAACCCCGCGCTTCTGGAAACACAAATACCTTCGAGGAATCTCAATTTTGCCAGACTGGTGCTTCAGTGCTCGGAGCTAAACTCGTCACCACCATGCACTGAGGTCACAGTCTCAGAGAACACAGTGAAGAGGCGGGCAGTAGCCCTTCCCACTAGCGGATCTGTCCCAACTACTGCTACCGAAATGCATTTTGGGCATTACTTCAGTTTCTCTTAACAGACCCATTTCCTGGGATGCGGAGCAAAGGCAAAACTTTGTGCTTAGGGTACACGACGGAGCAACAAGCGATCCGAATCCTACTTCTAGATTTGTACATCTTGACCCTACTTTATCTCTTGGAGACATGGCAAAGCAACCAAAGCTCACTGCCTCAGGGGCTACATCTCCAAGGAGATGAGCTATTTCAAGTGAATTGGGGGTTCTTAAAAATGTGCTTTTCTGCTCTTTGTAGGAGCACAAAGCTTTGTGTTGTAAACCACTTCTTGAGTTAAAATAGCGTCACAGGAACCATCAGGCCTGAGAAGTCAGGCTCTGTGTGGAAGACTGCTGTAATGTTTACTGCCCGTAAAAAATAGCTGGGTGTGTATTCGCTGGGCCCTGTGTGGACTGTGTGTGTGAGGGTGTGGATCTCTTAACAAAAGCCTTTCTGTATTCAAACTGCTACCAAGTTATTGAAGTTAAATTAGTCTTGACGGGAACAAACAAACAAAGAAAGTTCGGCTTAAAGCAGAATGAGTTAAAAAAAAAAAAAAAAGCCAAAAGAAAAAAAGCCCAGAACACAGCCAGGAGGCCTGGGCAAAGCGCTCTGCCAGGCTGCCACAGCGGGCGGCAGGGCTGGGTGGCAGTCCTGCCAAACGCCCACGCTTCACAGAATGGTTTGGGTGGGAAGGGACCTTAAAGACCATCCAGTTCCAAACCTCCTGCCATGGGCAGGGACACCTTCCACTAGGTCAGGGTGCTCAGAGCCTCCTCTCAAAAGCATTCCTGGCTGCTTCTACTCTAACCCAGGCCAAAGGAAAAATGCAAAATCCTGGGACCCCTGTGCACTGCCCAGAGGGAGGCTGGGCTGGTGAGGTGTAACTGCTCTGCTCGGCACAAAAAATAGATGGGGACAGTAAGAACTTCACCAACACTGTCTCTCCTACTCGCTTGGCCTAGCTAAATCAAAGTTTCGTTACTGACAGAAGAAGTTGGTCATGTTTTCTCTTCAGCATGGCACACACCAAGAACCAGTTTTGCCAAACGCAGGTCTTTGGCTTCCGGTGTCATCGCTTCACTTGTCTCCACGCTGAGCTTCCCCCCAGCGGGGATGGAGGGACAGGAGGTCCCTTCAAAAGCTTGTGTGCACTGTCACCTAATTTAAAAATATTCCCCAAACATAGGTCAAGTGGCAAACTGACTGAAGCCCCCACATAAGGTCCCGTGCCCGCCTATTTCCGTTCTGCGGGGACGTAACCAGACGCACAATGCGACTCAGTTCCCTCTCAGCCAGGCACAGCCAGGATCCCACAGGTACGCTCACATTAGGAGGAACCTAACTGGGACCGACACTACTGACGCCGCATCTTCCCGCACCACCCTGTTCTCAATCTCCGTGCCTCTTCTGCCACTCCTTTTGCTTTTCAACTCTTCCATCAAAACGTTCCAACCAAGAAAAAGCAAAAAAGACTATAACTAATTGGGTTTCTTGTAACCACAAGTGTACGATTCCCAAAGCAAACCATGCCTTCAAAGCCAAGGAGAATACAGGTTTTGCAGTGTGCCGGTGCCAGGGAATTGGCTTGTGATGCAGCCTCCAGAGTCGCCGCCTGCGCATCTCGCCCCATAGAGAACAGACTTGTTTCCTTATCCTCCCCCCTTATGCACTCTGCCCACAGCAGTCACAGGCAAAGAGCGCTTCCCTCTCCCCTCCCCAGCACCCCAGAGAGGTCGCAGGGATGCAGGTGGAACGCCAAGGCCACCTACAATGCCACGGTACCCTCCCAGACCACAGTGTACGCTTTTCCTTTGCTATGCATAAACCATGAAGGCTGCGACTGGTGCTGAGGCACCTGAAGTAGTTTTGGGGTTTCCTATCAAATTCAGATGCAGGTTTCACTTTTGTTTTGTGGATTTTTCCACCGCAGAAACCTACTGACACTATTTCTCTCCACCCATTGCCCCCCCGGCCCTGCATGGGAAGGACAGGCCGAGCACCAGCTACGCCACCAAGGTAACAAGATTGCCCTCGTACGAAGCGTTGCCCTTCCGAGTGAGACACCCTCGCCGGTCATCTTTCCCAACACAAAGCATTGTGCAGCTGAACTAAACCCCCACTTGGATTACTGAATGGTACCACTGGTCAGCATCTCTGTATTACAGCTAAAACAACCCTTCCTGTAAACCACTTAGCCAAGAGAATTGGAGCAAGGGAACGTTTTTAAATCGTTCTCCAGGAACGGCTGAAGCAGACTTTTAACGGAACAACCTATTTTTGGTATTTACATCTCAAACCCCTTTCTTTACAGGCTCATCACCTTGCAAAAACTGTTTTAAGAATACAAATGTATCTCACCTAACCCCTGGCAAGCCACAGGCCCACACATCCGAATTACTTTTGGGAGGCAAAATGTACCGGCTAGCACCTCACCCATTCTAAGCGAGAGACGGCCAGTCTTGCCTGCTCCGTATCACATCTGCCCGTACCCTTCCTGAGGAAAAGCCTAAAGAACCATGAGCACTTGGTCATCAGCCACCATGTTGACAGGTAGCCAGCCTGCTTTGCGTGCTGCGTTGCGACAGAGACTGTGAGCTTTTTCCTACGGAGAGGACAGACGTGATCCTCATTCTCCGCAAGGATGAATTTCAGCTTCATGTACAAGGGCAGCTCTTTTGTACCCACTTAAGCTCCACGCTGAAGGTGGATGCTGCCATTAGCAAGGCCCAGCATCGCTGCCATTCATTAAGGTAACTGCGCAGAAATCCTACAGTCTCTAACTGAAAGCTGCGAAAATAAGAACATAATGCTCCCTGGAGGCAGACTCGTCCACACTAGGTGAACCGCAGAGGGGATTCTCAGATGCCTGCAGAAGCTTGCTAGAGGAGGCACGTGGCCCTCCAGGATACCAACCCTGACCTGGAAAGACACGGTCTCCCACAGAGAAGCGAGCTGCGTCAGCCCTGCTGCATCACTGCAGAAGGGCCGGAGTAGGTTGAAAGGGGTTTAGGCATCTGACCAGCACATGCTGCTTTTCCTCCTCCGCTCCTCAGCCCAGATTTACATTCTTGGCATAAGCTGCTCCCTCAGTGCAATTTGTCTAGCAGCGCCCAGTTCAGTAAGAAGAGCTGAGTGGTTTGCATCTTTATGCATCTAGTGAAGTGTTGCCTGCTGGAGAGAAACCAACATCCCGCCAGGAAGGAGGCGAGAGCAAGGAGGATCTGCTGGGAAGAGCCTGAAAGGTGCATGAGGTCTCTCTCCCTTCCCTGGCCTGGCTGGCTTTTTACAGCTTTATCATCATCTCAGTAAAACACGAACGAAACATCCAACCGAAACCATCCAGTAACCGGCGTGCAGGTTTGCTGCCTGGTTTTACAGCGAAAGCTCTGACATTCCCTGCAAGCTAAATCCTCCAGAGGAAGCTGCTGCATGTCACTGCCAGGTGAAAAGTTCTCTCTGCGAATCAACTCCTGCTGTTTAGGGCAGGGCATAAACACGTCATTCTTTTAAAATCAGCATGTGTCTCTAATGGGGTAGTACCAGTCCCACTAATTCACGTGTAGAGTTGCTTCGGCATCGAGTCTGACCGAGACACGTGAACGCTGCCACACAGCAAACCCCTCCTGTTGCTCTCCTCTAGCCTGACACCGAATGGTCCCGGGAATTCCGAGGTACCTTGCTCTCAATAACGAGCCACAAAATCCTACTGACACCCCAATATTTTCATCCTGAAAGTATGAACCAGAAAAAAAAAAAAAAGCAGCAGTGTGTTGCGCCGCAGTTGCCGCGGAGGATGTTTCTGGCTACAGCACACTCGCTGCTAAATTCTCAGAGAGGTCAGGAAAAGGTCAGTCACAAGTTTCACCCTTATAATCTCACTGTCACCCACAGCTGCTAACACTGCTAGGTTGTATGACTGCTTCATAACCATTGTTTAAAATAATAAGAATCTTGCTTAGCGCGAAAATAGGTAAATATAGAAACAACCAAGATCTCAATCCTGGGACGTTTTGTGTAAAACGTGAGTGTAATCCCACGGATAACCCTACAGACCCCAGCAGCTGCTGGTGTCTCTAAACTCCAGGAGACCAGTTCCATTAGACAGAAAACTTCACATGAAATTCAGAGATGACCTCAGAAACTTAAAACCCCCAAACCAAACCCCAAACCCACAGCAGTACAGACAGGACTTTGGGGAACAGCAGGACACTTCATGGGAAGGGGTCTCTGGCTCGCTCACAGGCAGGGAAGATGGTTACCACAACACGCAGACACCAAGAAGAGGGAGATGGTAGGTAACGCCATGGAGATCCCAGGGGAAAATCAGGCAGGTGCCAAGATCTTCCCCTCCCCTCCATTTTGTCACTGAAGGAGTGGATGGATAACCTGCAAAGGTTGTCTGCTCTTCACGGAGCGAGAGCCTGCAACCTCACGTCAGGGCTGCAGATGTTCTGGATGCCTCAGGGATGCTTAGTTAACCTGGAGCATGAAGTACTTCCCAGCTAACCGATCACAGCATCCCAGGCCAAACCAACCGTAAACCAGCCCCTGACTAAGGTCCCGAAGGCAGGTTGGTTGAGGGGTTCTCTGAAAATGAGAACAGAAATCCCCCGTACTCCTCAGTTTGTTAACACCCAAGCAGCTAATGCTTACAGCTCTAAGTCACCTCACCTTTTGCCAGTGAACCCGGATTCCTCACTCAGCGGAGGAGGAAATACAGCAGGAGTACGGTATTGCCTAAGCTGAGGCTGGGGATGGGTTAAGCGAGCCACCGAATAGCTGTCTGGGTCACGGACTGGGCTTTCTTCTAGTCCCTGCTTACAGGTCCAACAGGAGGACGCCCGGAAGGACTGCTGGCTTGGGTCAAGGCTGCATGAACACGCGTGGAAAGGAACGATCAGTGGAGCTTACCTGTCATCACAGTAGGTAAACTTCATGTCCATGCTGTGGCGGCTCAGGAAGGTCTTGCTGTCCAGGGGGATATCGATGTTGGAAGGATGCTGAATGGGCTCACACATGATTATAAGGCAGGTGAGAAGAGGCTCTTTATATCCACACAGAGTGTGAGGAGGGCAAGTGTTATACACTTTAACTTGGCCAGTGCAGTGCAAAACCTGAAACAATGAGTTCTGAATGAGAAACAACCGTAACATGGACTTTACATGCCAAAATGTCTTTTTACACCAAAACCACTTATTATGGTTAAAATACGCTACCTTCCACGTGGCAGACTTGAGGTTAACGGTTCTGCCTCTGTTGGTAACGGTGCATTTCATCCTCATGAAGAAGTCACGCTCAGTTGACATCTCTTTGCTTTTCTTTCCGAAACCTGGACCTTTAAAAGGAAAATGGCAAACGAGTTTTCCTCCTTCTGATTTCTTCTGTTTATAAGCATGAAGGATTCCACAGAAGTAACTGACAACCCCAGATTAATTCTCTCTCTACAGAGACTGAAGATGCATGGACCATTGAAGAGCAGATGGTAGAGCTCAGACCTAAAGCTTTAAGTGGAACTTAAATGGGACTTTGTGCATTTAAACCTACATTTGAGCTTGCAGCACAGAAATCTCTGCACGTGTCACAAGTGAAAACATTATGCCCCTGAAATGAAAGGAAAATACTACACAAACAGTTCCTAGTGCTGTCATATATTAGCAATATTTAGCAAAACAAAACAAATCTGCAAAGTACTGTGTAACAGTTAATGGTTACTCTAGGAATGAGAATTCCCTTTGCCATGACTAACAGATCTCCACTGTCAGCCAATTACTTCACCTGGTTGTTTTAAAAGCAAACAGTGACCCCTCTATTTTCATTATTACCATTTTTCAGGCTCAGATTCTCTCGTATTTCTTCATGGTCGCATGGATGAGTGAAGTCAAAAATGCTGTGTCCAGTTAATTCCACCTGTGCAGAAGTAAGAACTAAATTTAGCCACCTAAAAGCAACTAACAGTATTCATCTGTTTTTACATACCACCTACTCAGGTGAAACTGGTCACTAGAATTAAGGGCATGGACAGGATGCTCGGACACAAATCCCATAGCCCTCCCTTGGTTTACCTAGGCATAACTTCTCATCTTCTCCCCAGAACAATTCCCCAGCTTTGGATTTGCCCGGTGCAGTTAAGAGTCAACACCACTGGTGGTTTCCAGCGCTGAAGGAGAAAGCCTCCAATACACAAAGCAGAAAAGGGGGGGGACCCAAAAGGCACCGCTATCCCCCCGTCCCATAGTCTAAGGCACGGGTTGAACAAACGCCTGTTCTCCTCTCCACAGTAATGCCTAGGAAGGCAAGTCTGCAGCCACCAAAGACACTACAGCGGTGACAGAAAGGGGAGAGGGAAAAGCTCCCACCGCTGTCTGGTGTGCAGGGTACCTGCCTCGCAAAGAAGACATTTTATTTCCAGCCTTTTTGGCAGTGACACGCAGCTGGTTTCTCTGCATTTAGGCATAAGGCTCGTTTCTAGGAATTGTATTACAAAGACAAGGAAGTGTTAGGGAACAAGTTACCTGGGTTAGACCCATGTATTTGTTGACATTCTCTGACAAAAAGATCATGTCTCCATCCTGCGTCACCACGGCAATAAATCCCTCCAAAGCTTTCAGGTACAAGTTGTCCATCTGCTGGTCTGCCTCCAGTTCGTTCTCGCCGTCAGCACGTACTGGGGGAAAAAAGGAAAAGGCGCCTGAAGCCCTCAGCACCCGACCCAGCCCTTCTCCACGCAGGCACATCCAGCCACAAGCAACGAGGCGTTTCCCTGCCATTCGAGTTTCCTTCCCACAAAGCCCATCTGGCAGGGCCTTGTTCGAGAAGAAAGCTGCCCGCACAGCATATGAAAGGGATGTCCCTCCCACCAGGAGGATACCTCTCCACGCTCCTCGGCCAGTGCGACAGGCCCTCTGCTCACCTGCCGCGTCTTCCGGCAAGGCGTGCCGCCAGCGTGGACACCTACCCCCAGGCACTGAGGCGCGTCTTCTCTGCGCGTGCTCTTCTGGCCGCACGTGACCCCTCTGTCTCCCGGCAGGCGCAAGGTGCAGGGCAAATCTTAGGGAAGGTCAGTAAATCTGCGCATCCCTAACAAACGCCTAACAGAAGACATTTCCATCAGGTTGGGTTTTCTAGGAAGTTCACGTACTTTTCCTACGAAGCGCGCCTAAGCACACCTCTCCACTTGCTACGGCGGGGTTGCTATACACTGTCTTTAGTAGAAGAAAAACACTCCCTGAAGCCCTTTCAGGGGAATCTCTCTTCATCCTATAAAACTCAGTATCCCTGGGAAAAACACAGATCCATCCTGCCAATGCCTTTGCCAATGCCCTTTCATCTGCGCACCTCAAAACTCCCCACGTGCCACTCCACCAAACCCTGATGAGCTTTGTCGCCCACCTATGCCCCTGTCCTGCGAGGAGGAGAGCCTCTGACCCACGCACGCCCTGATGCCTGCCTACGCCAGCTCGTGACCCCACTGCAACTCATCGCGGAGCAGACGTGCCGCTGTCGGGCTGACACGCGGCGAGATTTACTAAAGCAATCCTTTTCTTCGGTTAGCCGTGGCCCTGCTGGTTTCTGGCCGTGCCGTAGAGACAACTGACAGCACAGCGATGCCCGATGCCCTCGTGGCATGTGCTCCGCGTCGCTCATCCCCTGCGACGGCGGGAGGCAGTAACCAGAGCTGCGGCAGGGAGGGCAGGTGGGAGAGGGACACGCTGCTCTGCCCGATGCCAGTCACTCAGGTGTCCCCTCCGCGCTCCTGCCTTCCCTCCTACGCTTGTAACCACGTTTCAGCTTCACGAATAAGGAGCCTGCAGGAGAAGATTTGTGGATTACTAGCATCGAAAAGTTTCTGTGTAGGAGCTGGCCTGGTAATTTCTTGCCATGTTTTACATGAAACTCCCGGGGCCATTTTTTTACAGAAGTACTTAGAGAATCATAGAATGGTTTGGGTTGGAAGGGACCTTAAAGCCCATCTAGTTCCACCCCCCCTGCCATGGGCAGGGACACCTTCCACTAGACCAGGTTGCTTAAAGCCTCATCCAGCCTGGCCTTGAACACTTCCAGGGATGGGGCATCCACAGCTTCTCTGGGCAACCTGTTCCAGTGCCTCACCACCCTGAGATATAGAGATATGGCATCTGGTCTGTGTACCTCAGACACGCCACGGTGAGCTTCTGGTCACAGCTCTGACACTTCGCCTGCACGGTGCGACCAGTCATCCCAAGTCTGTGGAGTGGTCAGGCTCCGAATCCCGGGGTGGGGGGGTGAAAAGTCAAGCAAACAAACCCCTTATTGTGTCAGAATAATGAACTCCAACCACAGCTCCTGAAGATACAAAGCCATGGGTAGGTCCCATGTAGATGAAAGGTGCTCTGTAGCCTGAGGCAGCAAGGGTGATGGAGCTGCTACCGGGATGCTGCTCCCTGTGCCCCTCCCTGGCAGCACAAGAGTGCTCCAGGCTGGGCCCATGGCTTCAGCCGTAACTGCATCACCCGTATTTGTAACAACAGCTGCTGTTCTTTGGTGGCTTAACGCTGAACATAGGGATTTTGTTCTCCGGCACACGTACTGTCGACGCTTGAGAAAAGTATTTAATTTTGTTCTTTCTGCCCCTGAAACAGCACATTCATAATTTCCCTTCATGCTTCTTCTCAAACTACTCATGTTGGAAGAAGTCTAGAAGCAG
>NW_010271836.1:56124-58069 GCF_000690775.1 Eurypyga helias
AAAACGTTATTAGAAGTGGTTTGGGGTTCGTATATTTTGGATAGGGAAGAGGCTGAGCCGAACTAACGTAGTTTTTACTTTGAAGTATTAATGAGTTTTAATTAAAGGATGAGTTTGATCTATATACCTCCCACTACTGTGTCTGCTAGTGCCTAGGGACAAGACAGCCAGCAATGCAGAAGGGATGAGGGCTTAGCAAAGCAAAGCCCACCGAGCCGCTGTTTGGAACAGACGAGTGGTAGTAAAAAGGATGTTGGCAGCTGCTTCTGCACCCTCCTCCTGCTCCTCTACACCTCCCCCCGGCAGCAGCCCATCACCCATGGTGCACACAAGGGGATAGCCCCAGCACCACTGACTTATCACCCTTTGCTCCTCACCGCGACCGTTTGGTAGCAGGGAATTTATCACTCCGTGTCCCTGCGCTGCCATTCTAACTCCACAGGCAGGGGCCAATTCCTCCTCAGCACAAAGCAATTGACTTCAGGAAATTACATCAGGGCTAGCATTTAAAATACAGAAAATACACAATAATATATTTGAATAGCATGCACTTTGACCATAATGACATTTAGCGAAGGGAAAAAAAAACCCACCCACCCCAACAAGGTAAGTGACCATCTGCTCCCAAGCTTGTTTCTGCTGCGTAAAGAATGTCAAGGGTCTTTTTTTACTTTTCCGGAAGCAAACAAATGGTTTATTCAGCAGGGATCATGGCTACAGCCCAAGACAATCAGCCAAGTGTGGGTTCAGAGAAAAAAATGACTTTTCAGCTCTAACCCCAGACCCTCCTTTCCATTTTTTTCCCCAGCTCATTAAGTTTGCATTAACAAAACATGACCATTCAAAGGCAGGAAGGCTATTCAAAGCATTTGTATTCTTAAATGCCTCCAGCAGTGAAAGACAAACACTTTACTTGCATTATCAGATAATTAAGTTTGCTTTTCCATGTATATAAATTATATTACTTACACAAACACACACAGAGGACACAGGATCACTCACATCAGGGCTGCAGGTTCAAGCCCTTAACGTCCTAGCTGAGCACAGCACTTGCAGATATAGTCAGCATTAAAGCAGGCTGTTACAGGGCTTTGTCGGATCAGAGTTCAGCTATTTAATTAAAGTGACCTTCATCCAGTGGGAGGCATCTGTGATGTGGACGGGGCAGAGGGAAGGGAAGGGAAGAGGGACTGTGCTGCTGCGCACCCCCTGTCACATAACCCAAAAGCACGACCAAGGGGTCTCACGGACACCCCCCAGACCCCCCGATAACAGCACACCCCACCGCACACCTGCCTTCTCCCTCAGCAGCCCCAGCAGGCAGGGGGAACTGGCAGGTGGCGGGTTTCTTGCGGCACTTAACAGGGCACGCTCACGTTGCAAAGATGGGTTAGGGTCAGGAAACCATGGGCACCATCAGGCAGGTGACAAGCACCTCCAGAGGTCACCGCGTTGCTGCCACCATCTCCTCCTTGCCTGTGCCCCACGGGCATCCCCCAGCAGCCTGCCCAGGTAAAAGCAGGCACTGGGGGCTGCGCCAAAGGCGCTCACGTCTTCTGCTGTGCGCCCAGCTTCTTCATGGTGGTCACAAACACCGTCCCCGAAGGTGCCAGCTGTGCTAAACCCCCGAAGCATATTAACTGGCTGAAGATCCTTAGTCCGCAGCAAAGAAACATGCCAGGCATCAGTGTGGCAGCCCTAGCAGGCCCTGTATCAGGTAACTCCGTATAACTGCAGTAATACAAACAGCCCCTCATATGCTGCAGCTACAGCATTAGAGCTTGTTCCCCTCCTCCTGGGAAAATCACAGGCTACTAACACACAGAGGACATATGCACATGAGGAGACCGATACACCAGAAGCAACTGTTAGTGCCACTAACAAAAACCCAGTTTCCTTTAGAAAGAATCTATTTTGCAGAAGAGAAATGAGTATCATAGAATCA
>NW_010271837.1:0-6604 GCF_000690775.1 Eurypyga helias
AGCACAATGGTATCTTCCTTAGATAAATTACTCCCCATGTAGTTCCTGGTGGCTCACTTTTCCGGTGTCATAGGTCTCCTGGGATCTTGCAGCCACCCCGTTGTGCTGTTCTGCTTCACCAGGCTCCATCTCCCCAGCAGCCGCTGGCCACAGCCTCAGGATCTCCTCCTGACACCCCTTGCTCAGCATCACGTCGGGGTCACCAGATGTCATTGTTGAGACGGACATGACATACAAAGAGTTGTGCACAAAGGCCAAAAAGACCCTCTATTGTTTACACAAGCCCATTTTATATCTTTCTTAAGAATGTGTGTCCATACACGATTGGTTCACTCAAAAGACCAACAGTTCATGATAGGATGATCTCTTCTTTATTACATCTTCGATAAAATTCTTCTACTTGCTGAGGCAGTTCCTTGCTCTTGTTTACTCAGCTCTTCTCGGGACTTTCCTGACGCCTCCAGGGTACACAGTTATCTGCTCAAGGTCAATGTTAAGCTTGCATTCTGATCCCTTGGACCAGCCAAGGTCTCCCACAAGTGTTGTTCAGAAAAGTATATGATTTTGAATATATACAATTTTTTAAAATCTTTCCTCTGGTGGAACAGCTGCTGTTGCCACATTGTTTCTTTTCCTGTGTTAAAGCATGGACAGCTTAAAACCAGGTCATGCTTTGTGGAGGTAACGAAGGAAACAGCTTACCTACTTAATAACTTGATTGATAGGCTTTATAAATAATTATGGCACTTGTCCTAGAGTAATTATCTGCTCAATTAAGAATTAAGAGCAATGGTAAGCACATAAATTCTGAAATAACTTTTTTTTTCCTTTCCCTCCTGTTACCTGAAACAAGTACCTACATTTTGGAGCACTGTCTAATGGCTGGTAATTGCACTCAGGACAGTCCTTTTCCATTGGGATCATGAGCAAGTAACTGAATTGTGATGAAGCCTTCTGAAGCATAAGCTTACATTGCATCCTGACTTGGAGCCCAGGGACCTTTGCAGACGTTTCTTCCAGCTGGGCCACAGGGAGTTTATACATGTGTGACAGCAAGGCAAGGGCTGTCAAGAGCTTCTGTTAAGTACAGTTTGCACTGATGGGGTGTGCATAGTTTTCCTCTTCCACATCCTGGCTTTAGAAAGGCAATGATTATCTGGGAAAAGGAACCTAATACTGAAGATCTGAAAGAGCTCCCCCTCAAGATGATACATGCAACAAGAAGAGTTGGAGATTTAAATGTAATGGAACTGCAAAATACATAACAGAGCTGAGGTAAAAGCTCACACGGTGAAGCAGTGTGTTCCTGTAGTGTTTCATTTCTTCTCCAAAAAAAAAGTTCTCATTTTTTACTTGCTCTGCTCATACTTCTGAAAGCAAAATATACCAATATGTCAGTGCTCTAGGAAACTCCATATCCCTAATGTATTTCCTCTAAGAGACAGGAAAAATAAAACACCAATTCTACTGCAGAGATAAGCATTTTATTTTATTCAAGTTATAATACTTAGTCAAGCCATACTGTACAGTTTCAACTTCTGAACAAGCTTAATTAAAAATAATTTTAAAGCTTTTTGATTTTCAGTGGGAAAGCTGTTTCATAATTTTTAAATGAAGCCTTATCATTAAAAAGCACCACACTGCTAAGACACAGCAGGCTACAACTGGCCCTGCAAATAAGATTTGTGTGCCTGATCTCAGTCTCTGGAAATACTTAGTGTATCCCACATCAGCAGCATACATGTAGAACAGAGCTTAAACTATCTGCAGTCAGCAGATTGAACCAACTAGCATATACATTTGTTTATTAGCCAGAGGTTGTCAACTCATGGATCACTGTGGCCTAGTGGTTAAGACTGCCAAAACAGTGTTAGGTAGTCACCTGCACATCTTCAGAGGATTTGAGATGGCTTTCTACACACTTCTGGCATGGATGTCAGCTGGTGTGTAACAACCACCTCTACAAGGAAGCAAAGTGGGAGGAAGAAAAAAGAAAAAATACCAAAAAACCCAAAAAGGATTAAAAAAAGAATCCACAGTGGAGGTTACAGTAATACATGCCAGATGAACACAGGCCCTGTCCCATGCAAAGCGCACACATGCATTAGCTGTCCTGCCTCGCCCCAGTCAGCCAAGGCAGAGAGACATTCTGTCATCTTGTTTGTAAATTGGATAAAAAAAGCAAATCTGTCCTAAGGGGTGATAAATTAGGCAGATCAATGGGACAGTACTGATTTGCACCTAAGCAGCCCAATAAAGACCAGTTTGCAGTCTTCTTAATAGGCTTTGTAGAATAAGCTTCCACTTAGGAGTCTGAGCTTGCAGGTATAAAAAAATCAAGACATTATCAGCATACTCTCTCACCCACTTGTCAGAGATGATTTTCCTGTGCAGTATGTGTGTCTGACAGCAGTGTTTCACTGAGGAATAAACAGAAACCAGCTCAAAATACAGTTTGTCTGACAACACCAGTAAGTCTGCGAGGCCATTTATACTCTGGATCCTCCTCTCTACTAGCCAATCATCTGTGGTGAAAGTACTCAGGTCACCACAGCTCTCCAGGTGCAGCAATCCAGGATGCCATCCGAAATATAACACATGGGCATGCAATGGCACGGCTTGCTGGGCAGATGCCATCACCCTTAAAAAGGAAAAAAAATGCAAATCAGATTTCTTTTCACGCTCTGTTCCATTAAAATAGTTTCTCACCCAACTAGGAAAAAGCTAGTTGTAGTGCTGTTTGTTATTTTAAAAACATAGTAAAAAAAGCTGAGACTAAAACTGCTGTTTGTCAAGGATGCACAGAAAAATCAATCCCAATTGGAAAAAGGAGTGAGTGTTGGGTTTCGGTGGGTATTGGTTTTTAGTTTTTCTTAAAGCTACAAAAAATTAGCTCACCCCAAACCATGGCATGTCAGGTATTGCTTAAGAGAAATCTAAGTGTTGCTTCCTGCAGAAGCCACTGGACTGTGATAGCTGTAAGGCCAGTGTGATAAATTGCCTGTAGGCTGCAAAGGAAAATCCCACTGTATCTGCAGAGCCTAAATTACAATCTTGGTGTGTTTTGTGTGACACCTCAAACCAAAACCAGCTGTCACAGCAAGTCACCTGTACCGTGCATGAATCAACTCATCTATCCTGGTCTGTAAGCTACCAAAACTTCAGTTTGATGAAGTCTGTAATGTCTGAAACTTCTGAATATTCATTCCACTAATTGTAAGCACATATTTTCTACCTTCTGTGCTTTTTTTTTCCTTTAATATTATTTTTATCCTGGGAGCCAATCACAAAAAGTTGCTGCTAGTGGGTTTACATAAAAACTTCCCTGTCAGCCTGCATTCCTTCCAGTGCATAATAGCAAATGTTTTATAACATCTCTTCCCTCTCCCATGCCACGCTCAGTATAAAACACTCTTGTGTTATTTACAGTACATGAATCTACCACGGAAGACCATCTCCTCCAGCTTTTAAAGACGCATCTATTCAGTCTTCTGAAAACCTGCCTTGCTGTGTGGTTGATACAGCGAGAGACATCATAGCTGCATAGCCTCTCACGTGGTCCCTAAATAAAGCTAAAGAACCAAAAGAAGCTAATTGGATTCAAAAACTTTGACACACAAAGCAAAGCAGCAGACGTAAACCTGTACTGAGGCCAGCTTGGGTTTCCACATCACCTGATAAACACAAGGAATAAAACTACCTGCTCAAGGAAGGTGGAACTGGCAATAGATTCTGCTATATATTTTAAATCTGATTTTAAAACAGAGTAGATGTTTTCCAATGGTTTGTGTACCTCAGGGCTCATGCTGCAGGAGGGCTGCTCTAGGATCCATGTTGCAAGCCATTTAGTGTCAGTGTAAGGCTTGTGATCCATCAAAGTTTGGGTTCTTCCCCTGAAAACGCTTGATCTTCTGTGAGGTGACAGTGCAGAGTTGTGGTTTTACTTCAGTTTATGTTTTAGCTTCACAGCTGAGCACTGCCGCTGAAGACAAAGATCAAACAAAACAAACAATCCACTTGGTTCATGATACCATTCAACAAGTATCTCAGATTTCAGTCCTGATTCAGTGATGATGCAGTACACAGTTTAGGTATGTAAAACCTGACAGTCCTGCATGGTCAGGGTGGCATGCAAGGCTCGCTCTGGATTGCATTTACACTAGGGAAAATGCCTGTAAAAAGACTAATACATAGCTGTGGTTGAGTGCATATCATATGTTAAAGGATCTAGAGGGACATTCTGGGAAAGCTATTTGCCATTTTGTGTACACTGGTTCCTTTTCTTTTGCTTCTGTTCTGAATAGGCCTTGAAATAAGCATTGAGTGTTAATGTTAACATATAGTTACACAAAACAAGTCAAGGAAAGCTTAAAGGCATATAAACAGTTGTAACAAGATGTGACAGCATATGGTCACAGAGGTCAGTCACTACAGGTAGGTAGCTTGTAAATCCTTCACCAGTCCCTGTAAGAGAATTAAAAAACTTGTTTCGTGAGGTTATTTTTTAAAATAAAGATCATCCTGAATGCCTGTGATGTTTTTCATTTTTCCAATTAATCAACATCCCTCCTTTTTACAGAGGCTGAAATTACGTGCTCTGATTTCCACAACAGCCTGAAAGTGAACAGGACAGGAGGAAGCTAGTATTTCTCACCAGCCTGGTTCTGTACCTCTACCTGGTGGCACCTGGCGTATTATAGGAAACAATGTTTTTGCTCATGCAAGAGTGAAAAGCCAAATTTATGTAAACGGTCTCTTATTCAGAAGATGGCAAATGTTTATGCTGCTGCTCTAATAGAAATGTTGCCAGTGACTGAACCATTCAAGAAAATTAAAGCTTGGATGATATGTACTTGTTGAGCATAGAACCTTATCCTCCTACACAAATGCAAACTAGAATCTCTAAAGAAATGCAACAGTGACAAAACCCATATATAAAGCAGATAGCAGCATGTAAAGTCAGAACATAAGACCCAGTGTTGCAAAGTACAGCAGACCAAGAATCAGGCAGGGCTAAAGAATCCATCACCAATAAAAACTTTTTAACACCAGTGGAGTTGTGCAAGCAGCAGTCCTTGATTTGCAGTGTTGCTGGTAGCTGGAGAAATTCTGGTGGTTTTGATGGTTGGTTTGTTTGTTTGTTTTTAACACTAAACATTAATTAACCAATTTCATGGTCTTATTCTTCATAATATTAATGGTTTCAGATGTCAGAAAGATAACTGGCTTAAGCTGGTGTGTACTGGAAAAGCATATACTTCAGTTTGTGATGATACAGAGCAGCTGCTAAGCATCCCCAGCCATCAGTAGAAGGTTACATGTCTTTCTACTACAGTCAGAAAGGGAAGTCACATTTTGCTTAACAGTAGTGTTTTTGAAGTCAGTAGAACTGCTTTAGCTGGTAAAAAGAAGCTTACAGCTTCTCCTGCAGCAAGCAGCCAGGACTGCCCCAGTTCTTCTGGCAGAGTAGTACGTAGCTCTAGCTTCCATCAGGAATCACACTTGGTTGATCAGTCCTGTTAGTGCCAAGGGAATCATGGCATCATACACAAATGCCATGATTCCCTTGGCACAAAAGACTACTGGCATAACGGGAAAGTTCAGCTTTCATTTGGTCACAAATCCGAAAGAGCACCATATGGTCTGCTATGAAGAACATTAACTCCATCCCAGACAGACTCAGTACACCTCCCCAAACACAAATAAAGGAAGAGATACTGCTCCACATACTTCCTTTTCTTGAATTCACTACCCCTAAGAAGCTTTGGCATCTAGGAGCAGCAGTGTTCCTTTTCCTTTATTAAGATGCTCACTTTCTTCTTTATCTGAATTTAACAGCCAGGCTGAGATTAAAACGTCTCATTACAGGAGTTTGCATTAGTAAATAATACCTCCCTGTAATAATAGAAAACAAATCTCAGTCTTGGAGTTTATCCAATCCTCAGGTCTTATTAATTCTTTACATCTATTCAAATCTTTCCATAACCCCTTCCTCTGGTTATATAATAAGGTAACCCAGCAGATTTCTAGTGCAAGGTGGACGTCTACCTTTGAATCTCCTGACCTCCAGCTAGATTGCAGTTGGTGTCACAGGGCTGGGTAGGTTATTGACAATGCAAATGCTCAATTAAGTGGGATTCCTCTGAGTGTTTGGTGATTTTTCAAATGTCATGACATTGTGCCCAAAAATTTTCCCCACTTGGGAGATTTTGGTTGTCAATCTTTATTATTTAACATTCTGTCTTTCTACAAACCTTTACTTTGTGGTTGGTATGGTAGATGGAGAGTCTATCATACCCACCTTGATAAATGCTATTCATGTACTTCTTTATTTTTAAACTAGAATCCATTATCAGATTATGTTTCTTGAGACAATGGGAGTGTAGCAGACTGCTAATTTAATCCTATAACTGGCGGTGGTGTTATGACACTTTGGACTAGACGTGCATGTTCCAAACTACTTTTTACTAATGAGGATATGCTGCCATCCCTTAGTAGTTCTCTGCAAAGGGGCTGTGTAATCTATTTACAAGGTTTGTGCAATACTTTCTGTTTTCTCAGGTTAGGATAGCATTGGCTTGACGTGCAGAAACCAACCCTACAA
>NW_010271838.1:0-265 GCF_000690775.1 Eurypyga helias
GGGCAGAGCCGGGCGGCGGTATTTATCACGACGATTAATTCTTTAACTATGCAGGGAAGCAGCGGGGGGAAAGAGGCGGAAAAAGCCCCGTCTCCCCGCTGCCGAAAGGCACCCTGCTTCTCAGGGCGGCTATCAAAGGGGCGCTCGCAGACGGCCGTCCTGCATTCTGGTGAATCAAATTTATGTGCAAATATAGTTATTTATTTGCTGGCACCTCCTTTGACTGCGGGACACACGCTAGCGGCGGCGGGAACCGAGCGGAGGG
>NW_010271838.1:447-2061 GCF_000690775.1 Eurypyga helias
GGATGCAGGGGGCACAAACATAATTTAAAAAACCTCCGCCAGAGGATCAATTTACTCGAAATATCTTTTATTGAAAATAGAACCCAGTAAATGGTAGGGACTGCCGAGGAATAATTAAAATCACGTGTAAATATTGTGCATGCGAAAGTGTGTTTCTAATTAATTTTACATCGCTATGTGGGCTGTCTCTCTCCCTCTCTCTCTCTCTCCCCCCCTCTCTCCTTCTCTCTTTCCTTTTCTTTTCATGTCTTCCCAACAGTTTAATCCGAAATCTTACAGAGATCCTATTTTAACAACGCTCTCTCCCCCCGTTCGGGTTTACAAAGGCCCATAATGAAACTATTATCCCCCATTAGAGTTCGAAAATTACCGAACGGTTGCAAGATCTCCACAAACAAGGAGCCCGTTATTTTTTAACGATTTAAAAAATGCAAATAAAGCTCTCCTCTGCTATTTTTTGTGGCCATTGTATAGACACGTCGTAATAGAAAAAAATAATTGTATTTCTTTCCTGGAAAGACGGAACTCGACGTCATTTGTATTTATTATTAAGAGTCAGCTGTGGTGAAATGTGATTGTAGAACTTCCTTTTTCCATTCAGAAAAAATAATCTTAGCTGCAGGAGTCCTGGTTGTTTATATTCGAATTTGGGTTCTCAACTTGCAGCGGGTTTCATTTTTTTGGTTCCTCACCAAAAATAATAGCAAATGAATAACAATAACAATAACGCTTAAAAGAACGTGCCTACATTTTTATTTCCCTGTAAAATTCTGCGTTTATTCACTGCCGGCATCCAAGCGGCAGGAGAGGGTGTACTGAAAGCAAGAGATAAAATACAGCAAATTACTACAGGCATTTTCCACGCCGTCACGGTGCTGGGAATACCGCTGGAGCATTCGCCTCTCTTTTCGTCCTTTTAGACCCATTTTTCCCCAAAGTACCTTATGCATACCAGCCACGCAGGCTAGTGGTAGCCGGGTGGGCTCCCTACGATTTGCGTTGCAAATTACTTGAGATTTTGGTGGCTTACACCCTCGGAGGAAAAAGCCCCCAGACAGGGCAAAAAGGGACGTCCTCATCAAATTGCGATATGAAGTCGGAATTCCCAGCAATGAAGCACGGCTGGAGCGATCGTGCCTGAATAAAAAACTCTCTGCCCTCCATTCCGGCATAATCAAATTAGCAGAGCTCCCATTCCGCTAGCTCTTACCCCCGGCTGCAACAGGAAGGAGCCCGTCGGCGTTTAAGCCAGGGGCACATGCAAGCGCTGCTTCATTAGCCACGCACCGCGGATTGTACGCGGAGGCGCGGGGCAGGAATCCGCGGGCGTTGGCGATCTCTCCTGAACGGGAAGTTCAGGATCGCCTTTTCCCATGGTTTCCTGCCACTGCAAACCTCTCTCACGGAATCGGCGGTGTTATGATTGCTCCGAGGTGTTTTGGCACAGCGGAGAGAAAAAATGATTCAGAATTTGGTGGAAGCAGTCCAAAATCAGGATGAGACGATTCAAATGGGAAATAGAGGGCAGAGGCAAACCTGTGTACAAACGCCACAGAGGCACGCATAGGCATAGGCACTGGAAATCCCGTGTGTACGCAGAGCCAGCAGATAGCC
>NW_010271838.1:2074-2373 GCF_000690775.1 Eurypyga helias
CAGCCACAAGCACTTAAATTTGACTGCAAGGAAGGCTCGGCTCCCCGCCCCAGCAGGGAGGTCTCCTTCTCTAAGGAACCGGCTAGGGTGGGTCTAGCTAAAATCCGCTATCCGAAATCTCCCGACTTCCTGCAGCCCAGCCTGGACTTTCGAAGAAGTTTGTAGGTTTGTGGGATTTTTTTCTTACTATTGTTTTTTTAGGCAAAAATAATCACGGTCGCTATAAGCCTAAGTAGAAATAGAGGCCCAGTGAGTGCGTGCTCCGCCCGTTCCTCCGCCCGGCAGAGCGGAGGATGCCC
>NW_010271839.1:0-384 GCF_000690775.1 Eurypyga helias
GCGCAGGATGGGGCCGTGGCTTCCCCTGCGGATGCACGGCGCAGCCCGAGGAGCGGGGCTGCCCATGCCAAAGCCCAGGGAAACCTTACACCACGTTTTCCTTTAGGATTTTCCAGGGCAAAGACAAAAAAGAAGAGCTCAGACACAGCAAGCGAGCCGAACGCTGCCCAGCGCGGCGTCCTCGGAGGCGAAGGCTTCCGCAGGGATGCTGGGGCCGTGCGGGCAGCTCCGCGCTGCTCCTCCGCTCCAGGCTGGAAATCAGAGGTGTCCTCAGCCGAGTGCTGACCACCCCCCCCGGCTCCAAGACCTGGAACCATCGACACGTGAAGCTGCTGAGCTCCTTCTCCAGCCGCCGCGTGCTGCCAGCCCGCGCGTGCCGGTGGG
>NW_010271839.1:414-761 GCF_000690775.1 Eurypyga helias
ATCTCGGAGCCCAGCTTTGCACATCTACTGCGGTTTCCCAGGAGCACAGCTCATTTTCCCCATGGGAGGGACCCCCCATGGAGTGCACAGACACCGGGAACTGCACGGAGCACACGCATTACGGCCACGCTAACATGCGGACCTATGAAGTAGCTGCGGGATTCCCAGATGTCCGGAACACCAGGCACAATCCCAGATGTCCGGAACAAAAGGCACGAGAACCACGGCACAAGAATTCCGACCCAATTGCAACCCATTCAAAATCAGCACTTCAGCGTGTTACAGACCCTGCTAATCCCATCCCTGGAGATACCCAAACTCAGGACTCTTTGGCAGCTGGCTCTGGG
>NW_010271839.1:995-3441 GCF_000690775.1 Eurypyga helias
CTCCCACCCAGCCAGCTCCAGAAGCTCTCACCCTACCAGCTCCAGAGGCTCCCACCTAATCAGCTCCAGAGGGTTCCACCCAGCCATCTCCAGAGGCTCCCACTTAATCAGCTCCAGAGGCTCCATCCCACCTACCCAACCAGCTCCAGAGGCTCCCACCTTGCCACCTCAGGAGGTCCCATCCCGCCCAACCAACTCCAGAGACTCTCACCTAACCAGCTCCAGAGGCTCCCACCCTGCCATCTCCAGAGGCTCCATCCCACCCAGCCAGCTCCCAAGGCTCCCACTCTGCCAACTCCAGAGGTTCCCACCCAACCAGCTCCAGAGGCTCCCACCCTGCCATCTCCAGAGGCTCCATCCCACCCAGCCAGCTCCCAAGGCTCCCACTCTGCCAACTCCAGAGGTTCCCACCCAACCAGCTCCAGAGGCTCCCACCCTGCCATCTCCAGAGGCTCCATCCCACCCAGCCAGCTCCCAAGGCTCCCACTCTGCCAACTCCAGAGGTTCCCACCCAACCAGCTCCAGAGGCTCCCACCCTGCCATCTCCAGAGGCTCCATCCCACCCAGCCAGCTCCCAAGGCTCCCACTCTGCCAACTCCAGAGGTTCCCACCCAACCAGCTCCAGAGGCTCCCACCCTGCCATCTCCAGAGGCTCCATCCCACCCAGCCAGCTCCCAAGGCTCCCACTCTGCCAACTCCAGAGGTTCCCACCCAACCAGCTCCAGAGGCTCCCACCCTGCCATCTCCAGAGGCTCCATCCCACCCAGCCAGCTCCAGCCTCAGCCAGTCTGCGAATCCGCAACAAGATCAGCAGGATGCACAACCACGAGTGTCCCCCCAAGCTCGGAGAAAGACAAACCACGATCACACCATCCAAAACCAACCGACACGAGCCGAGATCCCGGCGGGACGACTCGGCCGTGAACACTGCTACGTGCCAAGACTCCTTTTGGCGTGTGAGAGGTTTCCGTGTACAAGGAGAAGGAGCAGCATCCCAGGATCGCAAAGCCAGCTGCTGCACGCCCTTCGGAAACACCCACCCACGGGACGGCACCTCTGGGGGGGGCAGCGGGACCCCACGCAGGCATGGACACGAGCCACGGAGAGGGGGGAAGCACCCAATTCGGGCCGAAGCCACCCCCCGTTCTGGCCTCCGCAGCAGCCCGTGGCAAAAAACTCCTCTGGTTTAGGATGAAAACACCTTTTTTCGTGCCCTCCAGCTGCTCTACTCCAGGTTTCCAACAGGTTTCCACCTGCCGCAGCCCGTGAGCAGTTTCTCTCCAGGCCAAGGCGGGAGGTGCCTGGGCTGCAGGGGCTTGGCTGAGCCGAACCCGCTGTCCCGGGACTGGCAGCAGGTCCAGAATCGAGCGTTTCCACGGAGCGTGACCCACTGGAGGCTTTTTGCTCGTGTTTGTTGACCTGCAGAGACTCTAACTGCTCGCACCACCTCTGCGTCCCCCCCAAACCTCTGCACCAGGGTGATGGTTCGGCAGGATGAGGGGTGACGGGTTTAACCGGGAAGAGGGAGATGGGACATGAGGAAGGAATTCTTCCCGCAGAGGGTGGGAGCACTGGGACAGGTTCCCAGAGAAGCTGTGGATGCCCCATTCCTGGGAGTGTCCAAGGCCAGGCTGGATGAGGCTTGGAGCACCCTGGGCTATGGAAGGTGTCCCTGCCCATGGCAGGGGGGGGGGCCCGGGGGGCTTTGAGGTCCCTTCCCACCCAAACCATTCCATGATTCCATGATTCCATGATCTTTTCTGAGCCACCAACTGCCATTAACATTGCAGAAACCTTTTGCCTTCCAGCCCCCTTCCCCGTCACATCCCTGACCCAGGCAATGGGATCGGGGTGGAGAGGAGCCGGGACTGCCCGAGGAATAACATAAACCTTGTTTCCTTGGAAAACCAGGCCAACAGCATCCGAGAGACTCGGCAGCGTGAACCTACATCGGAGTTGCCGCTCCGCAGCCGGCGCTGGCTCTGGAGTGGGTGCGAAGAGCAGAAATAGATCGCTAATTAGAAGATCTCCCCACGAGGGACAGTTCTTTCCTTTAAATCGAGGTCACTGATGTCGTCTTCAACTTCATTGACAATTCACTTCCAGAAGGGAAAAATACAGCGAGGATTTAAGGACAGCACGAAGCTGTGGGATGAAATTTCAGCTATAACTAGAACGCTTTTAAAATACAGTTATCTGTTTCTCTTTTCTGCCATGTCAGGGCTTTCAATCCAAAGAAATCGCACCCACGACTCACCCCCAGAGAGAAAGGGCCAAAAGAATAAACGCAAACGCGCTGTTCCCGACCGACCAGGGAAGCCGCGGAGCCAAGGGCTCACTCCCCCGCAGCCCCGCACCCCTCCACGGGCATCATCCGCGCTTTGCTCCAGCCCAGAGCTCTGGAGCATGAGGGTCTGTACCAGGATCGGGACAGGCTGGATCCATG
>NW_010271840.1:0-854 GCF_000690775.1 Eurypyga helias
AGCCGGAGTTAAACCACGACATAATGTAATACTGAAACATTCTTCTGACATCTCAGTTTTAGGAATATACCCAGACCAGAGTTTGCACCTTAAGGGAAATTGCATTTAGTGTACACTTGTGTATTGGGTCTGGCTGAGATAGAGTTAATTTACCCCATAGCAGCCCTCATAGTGCTGTGCTTTGTATTATTACCTAGAAATGTGTTGATAATACACCAGTTTTTTGGCTACTACTGAGCAGTGCTGGAACAGCATCAAGGCTCTCTCTCCAACATTCACCCTCTTAAGGTGAGATCTTAGGAGGGGAAATAGCCAGGACAGCTGACCCAAACTGACCAAAGGGGTATGACATCAGTTCAGCAATAAAAGCTGAAAGGAGGAGGAAGGGGTGGCATTCGTTACTATATTTGTCTTCTGGAGCAACCACTATGCATACTGAAGCCCTACTTCCCTGCTGATGGGAAGTAGAGAACAAATATTTTGTTTTCCTTTGCTTCTGCATGTGGCCTTTGCTTTTGCTTTATTAAACTGCCTTTATCTTGACCCATGAGTTTTTTTCCATCTTATTTCCTTCCCCCCGCCCATCCTGCTGAGGAGCGGGAGTGATAGAACAGCTTGGTGGGCACCTCACATCCAGCCAAGGTCAACGAACAGCAACATGCTATTGTGCAAAACTTCAACCTAAATTTGTGATGATTTCTATTAAAGCCATCAAAATAGGTGGACAGGATGTGCACAGGGAAAACCTTGAGTTTCTGCGTAATAGTAGTCCCCTATAAGACTGTTCATTTTTAACTTACAATACCAAGCCATGCTCTTTCACAGTGTCGTGTGTGTCCCACCCTCCCCCCCAC
>NW_010271841.1:0-10209 GCF_000690775.1 Eurypyga helias
CAGCCTGCCTCACCATGGTCTTCCCTATGGGCTGCAGGGGTATCTCTGCTCCAGTACCTGGAGCTCCTCCTCCCCCAACCTTGGTGTCTGCAGAGTTCACTCTCTCTTTCCACTGCAATTTCTTTTCTCAGGGTTGGGAGAGCAGTGTGTGTGTGTTTTCTCCTTAAACATGTTATCCCAGTGGCGTTATGACTATCGCTGATTGACTTGGTTTTGGCCAGTGGCAGGTCCGTCTTGGAGCTGGCTGACATTGGCTCTATTGAACATAGGGGGGAGGCTTCTAGCAGCTTCTCACAGGAGCCACCCCTGCAGCTTCCCTCCCCTCTACCAAAACTTTGCCACACAAACCCAATGCACATACGCATTGTTCTTAGCTTGGGGAAGCTTAATAATGCTTTCTTTTACTTCAGTCTTCCCTCTAAATCTGGTTTGTGTATGATTTTTTTTTTTAATAATTTTTTTTTTACCCTTGATTTGAACATGCTACTACTGGCAGCCATTAGCAGTAGTTCAGATGTAGTACAGATGAACATACCTTGAAGTTTATGGATCAAACAACTTTGAGATATCTGAAATTTTGAAATTATTATTATTAATTTAGAAGAAAATAAGCACAAATATGCTTGCTTTTGCAAACTATCTTTTTTTTAAATAGCTTTAAATTAATAATGCTGTTCTTGTAGTTGTTGTTGTGTGTAGAGATTGCAGAATTAAATACATATTTTCTGAAAAACATAACTGAAATTACAGAGGATGCCCTGTGGTCCACAGTTTTGGTTAAGATAGTGAGGAAACTAAAGCTGACTAGGAAAGAGAGAGAACAGGACAATTGAGAGATCTGTTTTCATGTATGCCATCTGGACTTGAGAGAATTTGGATTATCTGAAATTCAGAATTGTGTGCCCTATTTCTTATCCAGTGTTCTATATTTGACTTCCAATTTGAACAGAGAGGGAAACATCAGCACAGCCTGACAATTAGCAGCATTGCTTCCTAATGAGACCTGGTAACTAAATATGGGAGCCTGCCTTTCCTCTAGTAGAAAGATAAAATGGTCTTAGCTGAAAGCAGTAGGTGCTCATCTTGGGGAGTCTGTGCTGGTTTTTACTGCTTTGCAGTGGAGATCTGCTCCGAGTTGAGGGCTCATGTTTTGTTTTATTCAAACTTGTTGGACATCATCTAGGAGCAGAGCAGAAGAAGTTTTGTATTTATTATCTATTCTAGTAGTTGCTACCTCCCATATGAGAAGTTATGTGTCCTATTTGGGTCTACTAGCAGTTTAGATCCAGTTTAGGTTTTTTGTATATTACATTTGCTACATACATTTTGCTTGATTACTAGTCTTGTATATACTTTTGTTCCAGTTGGATCATTTCTGACAGATTAAGAAGGAACTGAGATAATAAGCAAAGGGCAGTATAAATTCTGCAATAAAAGCATTCTTTATAAATCCATCTTAGCATTATTTTTCTAGACATGACAGCACCACAACAGAAAACCAGAGTAAGGATTTCTGAAGCATGTTTTGAAGTTGTTCTTTTATGAGCTTTTGTATGCTAAAAATATGAGATTAAAAACTTCCAAACAAATTTCAAGGTGGTGTTCTTTGTATTGGTGCATCACAGAATTAGGAGTAAGATATAAAAGCTCAGAGTAGAGGTCAGCAAATTTATTTCAGCCTATAGAGATTGAGGATTTTGCCTTTTTTTTTTTGCTTTGAGACATGGATCATGTTTGAACTTTTTGTTTTTAATCAATTGCTAATATTTTTAGGCTATTTCTCCTTTCTCCTTAGTTTCTTCACTATGTTACATTCATGTCACAGACCTTCCCTCTTCCGTAGTGTTACACCATCCTGAAATTATGTACTCTGTATAATGGTGTGGTTCCTGTCAGTAAGTGCTATAATATCCCCAGTGTGTAAGTCCTTTTAGTGGTGTGCCACGATAAGTGGCTATAAAAATGCTACAAAATTTGCTCTAAGAGCTGTGGCTTTGCTCCAGAGCATAGTGGATCCCTGTGTATTGTAATGACATGGAAGTATCTTTCCTCCTAATGCCCTGGCAGCTCAAAGTTAAAATGAGGTTTATACTGTCTAACTACTTACTGCTTGTATAATAAGCAGAGATTAACATTGTTAATTTCCCTCAGGGAAATGTTCTGCTGCTGCTCTAGATGTCCTGGCTAATGTATTTCATGATGAACTTCTGCCACACATCTTGCCCCTTTTGAAGGAATTGCTCTTCCATTCCAAATGGGTAGTTAAAGAATCTGGTATCCTTGTTCTTGGGGCAATTGCTGAAGGTAAGGCAGAAGTGCATATGAGGTTGCTGAATTTTTGATTGGTTCTAAAGCAGCTCTAATTCCTTCTAGGTGTATTTACTTGTGCAAACAAGTATATGTTTTTAGCCGATTTGGTTTTAGTGATTAATGTCTACAACTACTAGTTGGTGACTGCAGTTACTTGTTTCATTTTTCATTTTCAAATATATGCATGTTTCATAGGTTAAATAACTTAGATGATTGCTTTTAATCCTCCTTTTCTTAATTCTGCATCATATATTTATTGGTCTCTCATGAAGTACTACCTTTATTTGATACAACAGGAATATTTAATAAATTTGAACCTTACATTTCATTCAGTGTTTTCAGAAATGGAAAAGACCAGTGCCGTGACTTCAGTGCCCTGAGCTGTTCTTTATGGATGGTTCTCTGATTTAAATGTGATAACTTCCATTTCTTTGTATTTACTCACAGGCTTGGATTTTTGCCTGTATTTCCAGCATCTGTTCATTTTGCAAAGTGAAGGAATATGTTTGGGACCATGTCTGGATTATCTGTCTTTTCCTACAGTGCCTAGTGAACATACTTTGTTGCTAGAAAACATTTTTTGTTGGGTTTGATTTCAAGTCAAGCAAAGTAAAAGTTAGTACTGCTGGCAAATCTCAGTGTATTACAGCCCTTGCTGACTTGAAGTGTGTAGCTTTTATTGCTGCTTAGTTTTTGTGTGATATTAGGAGAAAACAAGAAGAAAATTTAATTTCTTGAGGAATCCTTTTTAATGATATGATGATTTGTTATCAAGGCCTAATCTTTCTCTACTTGTTGATTTGGTCATTTTGAGTAGACTGGCATAAGACTTCCAAGCTTTATAAACTAATTTTATTTGGATGTTCTTGCTATACTCCATTTAATAAAGCAGAATTTCTGGGGATTGGGGAATAACTGAAGTAGAACATAGTTGAAATGAATGTAAATTAGATTGGGGATTTTAATTATTGTTTATGATGAGGTTTCTTTTTAGGACTTAACATAAATTGGGTAGACTTGCTTTGTGTATTGTTAAAATGTATTACTACATGATAGAGGATGAAAATATGTCCCTTCTATGAAATAAGAAAAAGCCCTATTACATTTTCTAATTCTTGTACTGTAATAGCTATATTTTTCTTTCTAGGCTGCATGCAGGGTATGATCCCATATCTTCCTGAGTTGATCCCTCACCTTATTCAGTGCCTCTCTAACAAAAAGGCTCTTGTGCGCTCCATTACATGCTGGACTCTTAGTCGCTATGCACACGGGGTAGTTAGTCAACCCCCAGACACCTACTTGAAGCCGTTAATGACTGAGTTGCTAAAGCGTATTTTGGATAGTAACAAGAGAGTACAAGAAGCTGCCTGCAGGTGAGTCAAAGCTTAAACAAAAAGCGCTATCCATAACACTGCTTTTTCATGGAAAACTATTTCAATGCCTTCATTGATGAATGCATGACTCCATTTCTAGCTCTCAATGTATTTTTTTTTTCCTTTTAAATTGAAATAGGTTCAGCTTCTAAAGTAGTCACAAATTACTCCGAGTTGTAAGAAAATGAAAACAGATAATTTGTATTTCTTTTGTCCAGCTTGTTTTCAGAGTATATGAATCGCCAAACTAAACAATCTATTGCAGTAAAAGAAATTATCTGTACGTGACACCTGTTTATTTTCAATATTTGAAATCTCATTGGCCAGAAATCTGGCTTTTATATGCCTATAAACTAGGTCAATACTGCTGACAAAGGAAAACTATCCTATCACTGCATTAGTGATGTTGTTAATATTTAGCTCAGGATTACCAAATCATTTGAGTAATAGTTATTTCAAGGGATATTCCCTTTCTCTTGAAAGGAGATGCTTGGAGGTAAGATGCCCTTCTCCCCCTTGTCTGCTGATATTTAAAAATACATATATATATTTAATGGACACACCATTAATGGAATGGGTACCCCTCTTGTGTAGAAAGAAAGCTTTTACGTGTCAGTTTGCGTGGGCCAGGAGTGTACACAACAGACTGCCAAGAAAGTTTCTTCATAAAGCAGAATTAGATAACATGTATACATAACAGGTTTTACAAGATTATTTTTAAATCTTGCTCATCACAGTGTAAGAACTGAATCATTGTGTTTAATGAAAACAGATTGAATTTGTCTCAGTAATACCATTTTGAAAACATACCCTGGAGGAATTTGAGGACTAAACAGGGTTTATGTTTAAACAGAAATGGGTAGTATGAGGTATTTTGGGGTGGTCTTGTTTTGTTTTTTCCAAGATACTGACTGACCTGTTTGGGGTGGGTTTTTTGTCATTCAGTGCCTTTGCTACTCTAGAAGAGGAGGCTTGTACAGAGCTTGTTCCTTACCTTGCGTATATACTTGACACTTTGGTCTTCGCATTTAGTAAATACCAGCATAAAAACCTGCTCATTCTTTATGATGCTATAGGAACTCTAGCAGATTCTGTAGGACATCATCTAAATAAACCAGTGAGTATACCTTATGTTCTGTAGAAGCACTTGTCCTATATTGAAAAACTGGTTTGGTGGTTTTTGTAGTGTGCTTTACATGTTATAAAACAGAACTGATGATCTTTCTGTGTAGGCTTCAATAATAATAAATATTTACATGTAAAATACATAGTCTGCATATAATTTTCTCACTACACAAATATTTCCCATTTTGAATAAACAATTGTGTATGTGGTGGGTTGTGAAATGTGCTTCTAATTATTGTGACTTTTTTCCCTCATTCAGGATTTTTCAGCTCAGAGGAGATATGTATATCAATAGAGATATGAAATTAGACTTTAAAGAAATTGGTGGAATGTGTGTGCTAATTTCTAATGACTGATTTTATTTTTTTTACCACTTTCAGTATAACTAAGCTGCTCTATGTGTCTTTCCAATGTATTGGAGCACATCTTCATTAGAAATTTCTTTATCGGAGAGTGGGACAGATGTGCTTTTCATATATAAAAAACTCAGAATCCTTTGGACAAATCACAGATAATACACGGACAAATGTAGTGGGTTTTTTGTAGCATACGTATGTTCATTAATAGGACATGCATACATGTCATGCATCTTATGATGGCTATTGAAATTTGCCTTTATTTCTCTATAGTGCTTCACATAGAATCATAGAATCATAGAATGGTTTGGGTTGGAAGGGACCTTAAAGATCATCTAGTTCCAACCCCCCTGCCATGGGCAGGGACACCTGACCAGGTTGCTCAAAGCCTCATCCAGCCTGGCCTTGAAGACATCCAGGAATGGGTCATCCACAACTTCTCTGGGCAACCTGTTCCAGTGCTTCACCACCCTCTCTGTGAAGAACAACTTCCTGATACCCAGTATAAATCTCCTCGCTTTCAATTTAAACCTGTTACCCCTTATCCTGTCACTACAGGCCCTTGTAAAAAGTCCCCTCCCAGCTTCCTTGTAGTCCCCTTCAGGTACTGGAAGGCTGCAATGAGGTCTCCCCAGAGCCTTCTCTTCTCCAGGCTGAACAAGCCCAATTCTCTCAGCCTGTCCCTATAGCAGAGGTGCTCCAGCCCTCTGAGCATCTTCGTGGCCCTCCTCTGGACTCGCTCCAAACGGTCGATATCTTTCTTATGTTGAGGTCCCCAGAGCTGGATGCAGTACTCCAGGTGGGGTCTCACAAGAGCAGAATAGGGAGGGAGAACCACCTTCCTTGACATGCTGACCATGCTTCTCTGAATACAGCCCAGGATACGGTTGGCCTTCTGGGCTGGCAGCGCACATGGCTGGCTCATGTTCAGCTTTTCATCCACCAGTACCCCCAAGTCCTCCTTTTCAGGGCTGGTCTCAAACTATTCTCCGTCCAGCCTGTATTTGTGCTTGGGATTGCCCCGAGCCAGGTGCAGGACCTTGCACTTGGCCTTGTTGAACTTCATGAGGTTGGCACACGCCTACCTCTCCAGCCTGTCAAGGTCCCCCTGGATGGCATCCCTTCCTTCCAGTGTTTCAACCGCACCACATAGCTTGATGTTGTTGGCAAACTTGCTGAGGATGCACTCCATTCCACCGTCCATGTTGCTGAATACATGACATAGACACACTAGAATGAAAAAATTTGGGTTGTTGCCATGGCATTTTACTTGCCATCCAAGACTCCACACCATCAAAGGACATCTTTTCCAATCTCTCTCTTGCCCTGGCCAGTTTGACATTTGACAGCACCAGAAGGAAGCTAAATAGGAGCTCCTGGTGATGGTTGGACTTTCTTCAGTCACTTAGAATATTGTATCTTTGGACATAGCATTAGCTGGCATCATCTGTTGGCTCTTTGTATACTTTCTGTGAGCAACAGTACTACAGAGATGCCTTGCTTAATGTCTTTATGACTGTGACAGCAGTGGCATGGAAGATACAACTTCTTTATAGAGAATTGGTAAGTGCGCCCTTCTGGAGGGATAAGAAATTACTTCCTTCATGGATGGGTAGTTGCTTGAGAAAGAGGTTTCAGGAACTTGCGGGGATAGGATTGTAGCATCAGGGCAATGGGAGATGGTTGAGATAAACAGGTGGCAGATGCACAGCCAGATTGCATTGCTGGTAAAAACATTTTCTGTGGACCCTGAGGCAATCTTATAGATTTGTAACAATTCAGGCAGCTATTAAAAGTTTTTACACCAAAGCCTAACCTGGAGGAAATGATTTGTTCTGCAAAGGTATTTATGTGCCTCAGCAAAAAATCTTAACACACAAATTGTAAATTCTAATATTAAACTACTTCCACATATTGCAACAATGATTGAATTACAGTCTATCAATTTTATTTTGCTGAAAAAGTAGAATATATCAATTCTTAATATATCAATTTTCTAGCTTTGAAATAAACTAGTATGCAATGAAGTGTTTCAGTAGCTGATACATTTTTATCCTAAACAGGAATATATTCAGATGCTAATGCCTCCATTAATCCAGAAGTGGAACATGTTGAAGGATGAAGATAAAGATCTCTTCCCTTTATTAGAGGTAAATGTTAAATTTGAATATGTTTTATCAACTTCTTTTAGGAATTGCCTCTATTACTCAAGATGCTCCTACTAGGAAGTGTGACTATAAAAACAGACAGTGTTGAGTATTTCCCATTATGGAGAAAATATTATGACTGTAGTGAGAAAATCTTGTGACTGAGGAAATGTCATTAGGATTAGCAGATTTATTTTAGATTTTTTTTTCTGCCATTGAGTGTTTTCTTTAGGATTCTTTTTTAAAAAAAATTGTTCCATCCCCCTGTTGTTCTTGTCTTCTGTCCTTGCTCTCCTTTCATCCCTCCATTAAAATTATTATCAGACAGGCTGAAGGTATGAACCAGACTATGTAGTCTATTCCCTGTACTTTCATAGTGCAAAGCAGGAAAACAGTTCTAGAGAACTGTTTCATAACTCTTGGGTAATGTTAGGGCTTGTACATGGTCAGGATACTGAAGTTTAGTGTAAGTACAAGCTGAATTATATTAACTGTCTTCATATGAACTTTCTTGGCCACCTCTAAGAAGATGATGCTTCTGAGAAATTTTGTCACCTGATGTATGTAGGAGAGTGTAACAATTAACTAACAGTTGCCTTGGGCTCAGCTAATCAGTACTGCCTTTCTAGGTTATTTTTACTTAATTGGTTACTTTGTGGGTATATTTAAAATGCTTTTAATTTACCTCTCCTAAGTAAAAGGTACTTCTGGGAGGTGAGGAAAGTTAGTGTGTGTTTCTTGCTTTTTTAAAATTTATTTTATTTTATTTTAGTGCCTGTCATCAGTTGCTACTGCCTTGCAATCTGGCTTTCTTCCATACTGTGAACCTGTGTACCAGCGTTGTGTAAATCTGGTGCAGAAGACTCTTGCACAAGCCATGGTATTTTTCAATTGCTATTCCAATATTTTCAGGCTATCTCCTTAAACCAATGTATTAACTATATAAAGTTACGTGTTTGCAGAGAGATTTGTAGTATTAACCATTGAATATTTAAATGAAGCTGCAGTTCTGAAACTGTTTTGGTTTTACTTTATGCATACCCCTAAGAAAATCTAATACTCATTTTGAAAATGCGCACTTATTTGTTGCAGTTGCACAATGCTCAGCCAGACCAATATGAGGCTCCAGATAAAGATTTCATGATTGTAGCTCTTGATTTACTCAGTGGTTTAGCTGAAGGACTTGGAGGCAACATTGAACAGCTAGTGGCTCGTAGCAATATCCTGACACTAATGTACCAATGCATGCAGGTGAGATGAGTAACCTGTTTAATCCAAGGATTTTCTTTCTTAAGAGAATCGGAAACACTGCTAGAATTGTCAGTGTTTTTTCTTCCCCTCTTTAGGATAAAATGCCTGAGGTACGGCAAAGTTCTTTTGCACTGTTAGGTGATCTGACAAAGGTGTGTTTTCAGCACGTTAATCCTTGCATCGGTATGTTCCTTTTACATATTAAATAATTAACATGTTTTACAAACTGATAAGAGGCTTGTTTAGCTATTGTTGGGTTCCCTTTTCTGTGGCTTGCCTTGTCATGGTGTTGCAAGTTTTCATTTTCCTTTATCATCAAGAATGTGTAGTCTTTTCTCCTTTGAACTGTGTTTAAGTCATGTTGTTTTTTTGTAGGCAGTGCAAAAGTTCATTTTGCTGCTTGATTTTTATAATGTAACATGCTTCCTGTAGTGCTGGAATACAGCAAAACAGATGTATTTGGACTTCAATTAGAACAGGTGCTTTCTTTGAAAAATTCTTGAATTTGTAGCTTTTTTTGTTCTACTAGAATATATTGTTACATATAATTTATATATATTGAAATTAGAAAATTTGGCTAGAGGGTAGGTTTTGTGGGGTTTTTTTTTGTTTGGTTTGGTTTTAATTTCATTAGGGAAGTATCATGAGTTATACACTTCCACAACGTTCATTGTCTCTTCCCTCAGATACTCTTGAGACACACTTAACTTTACAAATGAAAGCTTGGATAGGCTTGGAATTTAAAATTTATTTGGCAGATGTTATAATCTCTCTTTGTCACTGATATCATTTATTAAAATTTAATCAAGGCTGTGATTTGCCTTCAAGGCTTCATTGTTGTTGGCTGTTGTTTGTTTTTTTTGGTGGGGTGGTGTTGTGTTTGGGGTTTTGTTGTTGTTTTGGTTCTGTTTTCTTTTATTTGCTTTTTTTGGTTTGGTTGGGGGAGGGGATGTTGTTTTGGGTGTTTTTAGCACAGCTGAATACATATCTATCCAGGTGTGTTTTTTCTTCCCCCACCCCTGGGAAGAGGAGAAAAAAGGTTTCTAGAGTTACATAAAGTTAAAGCCTATTAGAAATATTTTTAAATCATTGTTTGAAAATATTTGCATTGATTTGGTTAGGTTGTAAAATTCAGGTTAAATACAGCTCTTGCTAATTCATGTGGAATGCTTTACAAGAATTTAAATGTACTTACATGCTTTTTAAAAAACTTTTGGTTCTCCCCAACACTTCCTCCCTGCCATGATCTTACAGTAATGGGGCAAGGTGGTTGTATTGTGTGATGAGATTTTAAAATATTGTTCTTCCTAGCTGATTTCATGCCCATCTTGGGAACCAACCTAAACCCTGAATTCATTTCTGTATGTAACAATGCTACCTGGGCAATTGGAGAAATCTCCATCCAGATGGGTGAGATCTTCAATTTATTTTTTTCTTTAAATCATTGCACATTTAGAATGTTTTGTCTGGGTGGGTTTTTTTATTTTTAGTGATACTTTCATGTTAAAATTTAAATTAAATTTAATATTCTCATCCTTGTCAGTAAGTTCAATGTACCAGATCTAAGTATATTGTGTATATTAATGACCATTTTCTTCTGAATGTTTCTTTTTGGCTGTTTCAGGTATAGAGATGCAGCCTTATATT
>NW_010271842.1:0-3276 GCF_000690775.1 Eurypyga helias
GTGCTCTGAGGGGTGGGGGCAGCAGTGTGATGCTCCCCACAAGCCCCGCACCATGTCACCCTGCCCCCCCGGACTGTCACAGCCGTGGGTGCAGGTCTGCTGAGCAGCCATCACAAATGTCTCGGGGGATGCTGAGCTGCTGCCTCTCAGCCTGGTCGATGCGTTTGTCTTTTAGCTCCTGGGTCAAGCTGCTAGAAACATGGTGATGCAAGAAGATGCCATCCTGCACTCAGAAGACGTAAGCTGTGTTTATCTGCTAGAGCAACAGCGTTTCTAGTGGACAGGAGGAGAGGAGAGCTGTAAGAACAGATATGCAGACAGGTTACTGGAGCCCTGAAAGGAAATACGTGAGTTCAGGCAGCAGGGCTGATGGCCAGAATAACTCAGTGCTTCTTCAAACCCACGTGTGCTGCTGGCCTTCCAGCGTCCTGCAGCCCAAGCCAGCCCTTAAGCTGTGCCATCTCTACCGGAAGGCTTGAGGGACCTTAGGCTCGAATAAAGCACTTAGTGTTTGTGCCTGTCCTTGGGAAAGAAGAGGGGGGCATGCCACTGCTGACGGGTACCAGTGGGGGCGTTTCGGAGGCGGTGCAGTGGTACAGTGATGGCCATGCTGGAGAAACCCCCCGGGGTGTTGTGATTCTGCTGAACTACTCCCCTCAGACATTCATGCTTTGTCTTGTTCTCCACAGAGTTTAAGGAAAATGGCCATAATAACCACTCATCTACAGTACCAGTAAGTAGGGGACACCACATTCTCTCTGGGGGGCTGGATGGATCCCTCAGTCCCTTTCCGTTCCACTTATAGACTTTACATGAAGCCCACTCACACCTATCCCTCTTGCCCAGCTCCTCAAAGCTGAGCAAACCCTGGAGCTGGGATCTTCCAGCCCTCTCCAACTCCACTAGTACAGCTCAGGCTGTTTTGGGGTGGGAGCTGAGATTTTTGCCTCCTCTTTGCCACGCACTGTCTCCTGTGAGAGTGTGTGAGGCTTCTAGGGTTAAAGGGGAGAAGCCAGTGGCACTGCTCTCCTCTCAGGACTTAATCCAGAACACAGCAGGGTTGTGGTGTCCTGGGCCTTTGATCAAATCCCTTTTCTTCAACATCATATGGACCCTGCTGCTGAGATTTTGGTTTTCTAACGCTCTTTTTGTCTAATTTTCTCATCCAGGCAAGAAGCCATTCAGAAGAAGTGAGTACTCAGCCGGAGGAATGCCAGGAGGGCCTGGTGGACGCACATGATGGAAAGGGAGAAGTGATGGAGTAGAGGGAGGGGGAAGCAAAAAGGTTTTTGCAGCTGCCTTTGCAGCAGTTGCTGTCCCAGCGGGGTAGTGTTTCAGTGTTGTGAAGAGATGGGAATTTGGGTGAAGGGATATCTGTATACCACAACTTCCGCTGGTTTCAGTAACATGATGGAGCCCGTGGGGTTGTTTGCGGCAGGAGGTGAGGGTGGGGTGTAGAGCAGAGCTCTCTGCTTGTGGGTGCACAGGACGAGTGTTGCCCTCTGGGGACACGGAGGTGGGTTGGGGAACCCCAGGGTTTCTGTTTGCTGTAGTGTCAGCGCTAGAGCTGTTACGGTCCCTCGGCGCGGGCCCCCCGGTGCCGTCTGGGGAGCGGATCTCACTGCGCGCCTCTCCTTGCTTGTCCCCAGCGTCGAGCAGTCGTCAAACCTACAGGACCAGCTGCGTCACCTGCTGAAGTGAAGCGGAGGCAGGGGTGCGAGGACATCCGGGCTGGCACCGAGGGCAGCGGAGCGTCCCTTCCCCTCCAGACCCCGGCCTTCAGCTCGGTGCCTGGATGGCGCTGGATGCCAGCCGGGATATGTGTGGAGTCTGTGTTTCTGGGGCACATGGGCCCCTCTCACGTACCTCCGTCCACGTCTGCTCCAGCACGCTCACCCCCTCGCCAGCACCTAACTCCAACAAGCTCACGTGAAACCTTGCTCCCCGCAACGATACCTGTGTCCACCTGCTTCCGTGTAGCGTGGGGCACTTGGCCCGCCCCTGCGCCCCGGCGTGAAATGCGTAAAACCGAGCCCTGGGTTTTAACGGCGGGTGCCTGCAGCCGGGCACTGGGCTGGATTTAGACACGGGCTCGGCAGAGTGCGGTTCATTTAGGGCGTGTTAATCCGTGGGAGCTGTGAGTGCCTGTGCAGGGGAGAGAGGTGCTGCACTGGGGACACGGCCCGGAATTTCTGAAGGCGGGAATCTGGGCACACACCTCTTGCTGGCCATGGTTTGGCCAGCGTCCTGCTAGGAGGTTATCTTCTTTTCCACCACGTTGGGAACGTCATCCCCTTGACAACCCATCTGCACTGCCTTCGGCCTTCAGCTGCATTCCTGTGCCTGGGCTCCAGCCCGTGACGGAGCAGCCTTGGCCGTGGGGTGCGTGTATCTGGTTGGGAAGGTGTCCAGAGGCCCCCCCCGGGGTGCGGGGCAGGAGAGCAGCGCGAGCCGGTGTTCTCATTCTGCGCTGCTCTGGGCTGGGGGTCTGGCAACCAGGCTCCTCTTGGCATCGCGGGGAGCGACGTCGGGGCCCAGGCTATAAATACCGTGTCCTGGTTTTGGTCGGTCACTTATCGGGAGCACTTGGAGCGCACGGGGAGCACTTGTTTGCCTGAGTGTGCTTTTCATCAGCCGATAGGAGACGGGCTGAACGTGGGCACCCGCCTGCCACCGTCCTGTTGGGGTTCGGCTCCTGCACTCAGAGCCTTCTCCTTGGTGGAATTTCGCCATCCCCTCCAGCACCGCTGCCTCTTTGGGCTTCACCCAGTGGCACCATAGATCCTGCACCCCCATGAAGGTGCCACTCTTACCTCAGGGGCCATGGGGGTATTTTTGCCTTGGGAAGGGCCCTGATCCCCAGCTTTGCAGATGGACTTTGGGAATGAGGGTTTTCTCTAGGCTGTGGCTCCTTCGCTGTGAATAAAAGCTGCCCTGAATACCAGACCGCAGCAGAGTCTGTGCTGGATGCCATCGCTGGCGGTCCCCGAGCAGGGGGGACACCGGGGTGGTGGGTGCTCCGCTGTGTCCCCTTCAGCGCCGGGGGCTTCGCTGCAGATGCAGCGTGTCCTTGCTGGCTCGTCCCCTCCAAGCTGCAGTCCTCTGGTGCGGGCCTGTGGTGTCTCCCAGGCTTCGGGGGCCGTGGGGGTGCAGAGCCGCTGGCGGCAGCAGGCTGGGGTTTGGGAGCGGGGGTGGCAGCAGCGTGACCCCCATGGGAGCGGGGCCAGCTCCCCGTGCCGTGGGAAGGCGGGGTGCCCAGGGCGGTGCAGGGTGCCC
>NW_010271843.1:0-16587 GCF_000690775.1 Eurypyga helias
CTTAGTTAATATTATGTTTATGTATGCTCACACACATATCTAAGTAGAGAGGGAAGATGTGGGAGCTAGTGTTACTGAGCTGATCCAATCCTGACCTGAATTTTAATCATCTTGTCACCATTTAATAATGCTGTAACATACAGTGGAGGGCTCATATTACTGAGTTTTGGTGATTTTGGGGCAGTTTCAATTCTGTTTGCATCTTGTAAAGCAGAAGGAAGTTATACATTACTGGTATCATTTATCCTTCTGCTGAGCATTTCATTCCAAGCATTGGTTACTGGGTCGCAGTAATGATGGTCCCCTTAGGTTTTGCTACGCTGGCAGTGGGGCTGTTGACACAAGAAAGCCCATATTGGATCAGCCCAATCTAGTACCTCACTGTAACATTGAGCAGAGCCACCTCTCTCCGTGGAAAGAGAAGCACGGCTGTGCAGTCAATGCTTGAAAAATTTATGTTGCCCCTTGCAGTATATACAGCATCTATTGTTTCACTGGCTATTTTCTCTCAGGTACTTACCCACTTCTAACTAATCTGTATAGAAAGGGATTGAAATGTAAATAATTTCAGATAGCAGAAGCTGAAAGAGTAGTGAGTTTTTCTGAGCTGTTAATTCTTTTCTTGACAGAGCTTATCTTGCACTGGGGTAATAAAGCACATCACAACACTTCTATCGTTTTGCGGTTCATTTAGCTTCTGTTAGCAACACGGTTGGACTCCTACACCACTTTTACCTTTTTAAAAAAATTGTTCATTAAACTGCATTAGCATCTGTAATGAGCCCAGGCAGCTCTTTTCTGCTCCTTACTTGTGGGTATTCAAGAAGCGGCTGTAGGCCTGTTTGATGTGAGCATTAACCCCAGTATGGTTAAATGCAAAATTTTCTTTTAAGAAACAGTATGATAAAATTTTAATTAATCTTGTCATGTGTTCTGATCCCTCAACAGAAAATGAATCCTTTGTCTGGAATATTTACTAGTGTATGGGTTTATTTAAAGTCCCAGTGCTTCCCTGCTAAAATTGTCTTTACTTACTAGAGTGCAATGCATAGGTATGATAAAGGCAGCAATATATCAGTCTTCATGTTTATAATCTCTCTACAACTTGAATGTTGGACTTCTTTGACTTACTTTAATATATCTTAATTTTTTATTTCCTGTCACTACCTGATTTCATGTGAAAATTTCTTAATGTGGTTCTCTTTTTTCTTAATTCATTAGATTTGGCATGGCTGTTTATTGTATCAGCTTGGCATCTGGCTAATGTAGCTCATTTGAAACAAACAATATGCTTGAGTAAACCCCTATAAAATTAACCCTTATAGTCTAAACAGACTGATTCACATACAGTATGGCTGTCGTTCTTGCTCTTTAAAAATTACTTAGCCAAATGAAAACACTTCTGTGTTCTCTTCTTAACCTCTTCCCATCCAATGAATGAAATATTTAACAATATTTTGAAAACATTTTACATGCAGTAATTTTCATCATCCAGTACATTCCACTGTCAGAAGTTTCTTTCTTACACTAAAAAAAACCAAACCAAACCAAACAACTAAAAAGAACTTTGCAGATCTACAATATAAATAAAGCGGTTTGAGTCTTGTTTGGGAAAAATGTAAATTTCTAGATTACATTTAATTCAGTCTCCATTTACAGGTTTCTTCTTCTATGCTGTCATCTAGTATCACTGTTTGAAGGCATTCTCAGTCCCTGTGTTGCAATCTCTGCTAGCAGATTGCTATTTGGCCTTCAAAGGGGCAAAAAGAACTGTACCAGAATTATCCTTATTCTGTGGTCAGAGCATAGAAGGTACCACATGTGCCAGCATATGAATGGCCTACAGCTGGGCTGACCATCCCATTGGAAGTGCAGATAGCACTGAGGGTTTCTTCCCATGTAATTCTAGGACATGGCTCATTTTTTTGGTCCTTCTTTTTTTTTCTTTCCTGTTTTTTGGGTGGTTGGGGTTTTTTTTCTTTTCTCTCTCTCTCTCTCTTTTTTTTTTTTTTAACTTTTCCTTTCTGATTTTATGTTCAGGCATTGGTCAGATTATTCCTTCTTCACTTGTTCATGAACTGGCTGTCTGCTGTAACGGCTTCATGTGCTCCATCAGAGGATTCATTGTCTGGTGATTTCCCACTCCTCTGCTTCCCTTCTTCAGAGTTTAAAGCGAACTTGTTATTAACAGGCCCTTCCTTTTGAAGGGAAGATCTGATAACTACTCAATATCACTTTCTATGTGGTTCAAAAATTTATTTTCTTGTTACTTATTTTCAATGAAGTGGAGAAAACCAACATAGAATTCTGTCCTGACAACCTGTAGCTTTGTTCAGTTCTTCCTTCTCCCTCTTCCAGAAAATCAGTTCCTCTCTATGACAATAAAAACATATTAAATATTTGATTACAGTTAATTTTGAATGTTATCCAAATCAGCGCTTCCTAGGACCTTGGGATGAGTTTCCATGTTGCTTAGCGCAGAGGACACATTGTTCTATCACTGCTGATGCTCTGAGTGTGGCAGCTTTCTGAGCAGAAGAGTTGGGAAGGTGGTGGTGTCTGTGGGGGTTGGTTGGTTGCTTTTTTTTTTTTTTTTACTTTTGCTGTCAGGTTGTCTTTTTTTTTCTTCTTTATCTATGAATTCAAACATGTTATTCATCCTGCCCAGTGAGGATTGTTGGGTTATTCTTAATGACTTACAGCTGTTCTGTGCAAGAAGGGAGAGACATGCAAACTAAACGTATGAAAGATGTATTTTTTTAATAACAGAATGCCAGAGAGTGTTACAGCACTGTTATAATAGCAGTACTCCCACCAGAGCCCTCATGCATATGCATGATAGGAGACCACCCCATGGGAGAAATACTATGAGCATGGGGGCGAGAAAATGAATATTGATAAAACATGTCACAAACTGTGAATAGCCCACAGGAAATATATAATCTCAGTGGGTACACTTAATTGGAACAGATTAAAATCTAAATCCATGCAGCTGATAATGTTTTTTATCTTGAAAGGTCAACTGGGTTTTTGTCAGTCCTAGTCTCACCAGAAACCTGTGTAAAAGACATTGGGCAGGGTGTCTTCAATACATTTTCTTTAGAATGGACGTTTATGACTGGTCGTTGACCTTGAGATTCCATTAGCAGTAATGAAGGGCATTCAGTAATGCTTTGTGCAGAGTACAGTAAATGATGCATATACACAGATGAGAACACGTCCCCTACTCCATGCTGTGTTGGGATATACCATGGCACTGTTGCTGCATTTGTAGTTCCAGCAAGATAAAAGGAAGCAGCGATACAACAGCGAAGTAGCTTTGGAAATATTTTTAGTATACAGTGTGTTGGAGTTCCACTTCTTCTATTTCCCTTCGTCGTTCCTCTCCCTTTTCTCCTTCTTCTCAGTGGTAAAACACAGGATAAAATTTCTAATTCTCTATGGAAAAGAGGACAAATCCCATTTGCCTAATCACATAAAGAGTTTTGTTGGCTATTGTCATAAGGAGATATTGTGAAGAAATAAAATAAAATAAAACATTTCTTGAGATCCTTTACAAGAAAACATTTTAAATTCCAGGTCTTCAAAAAGTTTCAGACTGGCTCTGGGTGACTTTCAGTGTACCAGAAGCACAGTGTCTTGGTTCAAGGATCTTCTCCAAGCTCGACTAGTCCATCCCAATGAGCAGGAACTCAGGCAAAGGTGGCAAGGAGGAACAAGGAGTCCCTGACAAAAGTCAAATACAAAAAGGAAGCATACAAGAGAGGGGAGTAGTGAAAGGTGGCCAGAGAGGAATCCATGTATACTGTCCTATCTATGGATAGGGTGGGATAGTACTCAGAAAGGTACCCCTGTGAGCCTCTTAGCTATTGTTATTGTTCCTCTGTGGTGGGATGCGAGGCTGAGTAGAGCGCAGAGGATTTCAGAAGCAAATGAAATGAGCTTCTTCATTCTGTGACTTCCTCAGCCCAATACGTTGTTTAGTTACAATGAGAAGTCCTAATGTCTTAAATGTTATTGGCAATGATCAAGCTGGCTCATACATGATGAAAACAAAAGGAAAAAGAAAAGGCATATTCTAAATTGCAGGCATTCAATCTATGATAGTGGTTGTTGAGAATGAAATATTGCACTCCTTACCGGTCATCATAGTTGGATTCAACCTGAGAGAATTTTTAATTCTTTTGATGTTCTTTCCTATTCCCATTAATTTATTATTAACATGTCAGTGAGGTTTTGTGTGTGTATATAGCATGTGTGTAGTGGTGTTGTCCTTGTTGGTTTCTCATATAATGAAATATTTCTAATTAACGTGTCCCAGAACATGAGATTTCACTTATTTAATTTTGGTTTTTTAAAAATACATATATGTATAGCTGCATGTACACCAAAGAATATTGACTAGGTGACACCTTAGTATAATTTTCCTTGAAAGCATATAAGAACCTTATTTAAGCATGAGAATATAAGCCACTCTTAAATTATGGAGAACAAAGGAAGTTACGAGTCTTAAGTGACATTTTTTCATTGTTTGTCTCTCCTGACTGCACTTGGATCATATTTGCCTAGAGACATTACCTTCAGCAACAACTTGTTTAGCCTGAAATACTAGGTAAATGTATAAACTGAACATTCATCTAAACCCACTGATTGTTCTTTCCATCCTTACTATGAAATAGTCATTTAGAATGAAGTCATAATTTTTTGTTAGAGCACTAGAAGACCCAAATCAACATGGTCAGGAAATGAAAACCATGAAGATAGTAAGCATTCAGACTTCAGAAAGTACATTGTTTTCTTAACTGAATACATTGCACATAAAACCAGTAGAAGTTGACCGCTGAGATTGCATTGAGCCATGGCAATGTTGGCAGAAGGATGGAGGTTTTCAAGGTTATTTTAGATAAATCTTCTTTTTAAATATAAAGTCACCTGAAAATCATCCATTTCCTTGAGAAAAAAAAGTTTGCTTTTGGAAATGAGGCTTGCCAACCTTTGTCATTATACCAAGCTGAAAAAGCAATTGTGAACCCCCCACAGACTCATATTTTTTTCATTTCAAAACAAAAGGGAGAGAGAAAATAAAAGCTGCCACCACTCACGCAGCAAACTTTACCCATCCTCTGTTCTACCACCAAAAAGACCTTTTCCTGAGACAAGGGTATCATCCCCTCTTTTCCTTTGGAGGCTTGGTAGCATTCCCGGTGTGATGTGCTTCTGCTTGAAGCAGACTGTTGGCGTGCAGCAGAGCCGGATGAAGATCCCTAGGGCTGAGCTGTCCGTAAGACAACAAAGCTCAGGACCTTAAAGAACATCATCTTTGAACTTGGCCTGAAGCGTGTGGAAGTTCCTGGTGTTATGACCACAGTGTGGCAGATGATAGCCTTGCCCTTAGAAAATGTTCAGCCTGCTTTAGAGTAGTTGATTGATTTATAAGCACTGTGAAATAAAGGGTGAGGAGACAGACAGAAGTGCAAATGCTGACCTCTTCTTTCCCACTGAAATGGAACGTGGCAGGTCCACCTCCTATAAAGACCTTTTTCTTTAATTAGGTGCACTTTTTTATGCCTTTTCTCACAGCAAGAGCTGAACCTTTTTTATTTTAGGCCTGCTGAAGGTATCTAAGGGAATATTTTATGCTTATAACCAGGAGCTCATGAAAAAATATCTCTGGTAACCAGTGGATGTATCTGTCTAGTGTTTTGTAACATCTTTATTACATGTTGAAACAATGACACGTTGGATTTTAAGGTCCCCTGATACATACTGCTCTATTGCACGCTGAATAGTACTGGGCTTGCACTTCTGACTCTGGTTTAAATGCTGAAAGTTCCCATTGGAAATGGGAAATAAGAAATACTATTCAAGTTTTAGCTGTGCCGTGCTTCTGGTGTGATGGTAAAACAGAATGACATCACTTGGCCCAGATCAGCAAGAGTTTATGCCCATGATGTCTATGTGGAGAAACTCTTTGACGTATACTGTGACCAGACCCAGCAGAGAGATGGAGGGTATTGAGTAATCTTCTGCCTTTCGACATCAGTAAGCATTAAGTCAATCCCTTATCCAATTGACATTGACTGTATGCATCCTTGGCTCTTTTAATCTTAGTTGATTTGATTAAAAATAAAATATTTAGTATTACTGTTACATTAAAAAAATATTTTCTTAGTTTTAGACAATATTTGTAATATGTTTTCTATTTCAGCCTAGAGAACACTAGTTAAGTGAAAGAATAGTAGAGCATTATATGCTAACAACCTGTATATTACTGCAACTTTCTTTTCTGTATGATAGCACACAGGTTTTAAGAAGCATCTTTATTATTTTAAATATAAATATATTCACAAGATACTTATTCTCTAATTATTGTCCCTTAGCAAGTATGTTTCTAATAATAATTTGTCACTTAAGCAAAATATACCTCGTCATCGTGTAAAACTTCCTAACTAAATAAAGCAGTAGTTTGGTTTTATTTGAAGAACAGTTATTTCTTTTGGAATGTGTTGTAAGCCTAGTTTTGAAGTAAATTAACCTCATTCTCTGTTTATAAAATTGAAGTATTCCATTCTGAGGTGTTAATTTAAAGTTTACTGCAGCAAAGTTGTTGAGTGGCATCAGCAGTGGTGCACCGGGAAGCGGGGGGGGCCAGGGAGACCTGGGGATGCAGCTTGCAAATAGAATATAATTTTCTTTTTCAGTATATGTTTTAATAGAGATGGATTAATATTTTTAAAAATATATTGCTGATGCTTGCAATGGCAAGTTAGAGCACTGGGAAGCATCAAAGGACTGGAAGAATTTCTCCAGAAAATATTCTCTGACACCAAGGGCAGTGTATTTTGGTGTTCAGTGAAACTGGGTTTCCTGCAGTTTGTCGTTAGCAGAGAAAACTGCCTTTGAGATACTGGCTGAAAATATTATGACATCTAGGTAGCTGAGTTTCATGTTGCAGTCATGTCTGCCATGTGAATTGTCAAAAAAGCACTGTAACTTTTTTTTTTTTTAATTAAAAAACACCCCAAACTTATCTGAGCAATTTCTTTAGTAATGAGGAAATCTGCTCATTAGGGCATTCCAGCTTTGATTCTGTAGTTTCTGTGATTCTGAGTCAGCTGTCCAAATCTTAGGTCACATTAACACTGAGGTAAAAACAATCTTTCTCTCAAATGATTAGGTATAATCAGTCAAACATTTAAATGGTCTAATGTGACTTTCCTCTTAAGGATGACTGATGGTTTGGTTCTGCATAAGGTCTTTTGATTAGATGTTTTGCTTTTCTTTGAACGCGTGTAGCTCTCTGTTCATCCTTTTCCAAGAAGACGACAGCGTATTTTATAACAAAATTGTATAGTTGGCTTAGAGCAAATACCATGAAGAAAAATCAAATCTACCCTCTCATAACCAATCAAATGCCCTCATTATTCTGTAAATGTGGAACGCTTCAGTAATTACCAGGGGGTTTCAACTTCGCTTCATAGTATTGCTTGAGCTGAAAGTAGTGCCATGTTTCATTTTTAGTGGATAAAAAACTTGGGGAATAAATGTCTGTTTAAAAGTTACACACACACATATTTATGCATAACCTGTCAGCTTCTTATATTCTATTTCTTTGCTCCTTGGGTTCCGGCATCCCCTAGGAAAGCTAAAAATTAAGTAAGTTCTGATAGTCATGTAGACAGTGCTGTCTCCTACTAGCGATCTATTGAGATGTCACATCTGGCAGCCATTTTTACAGAAAATGAAGTTTAGTGTTAAATGACATCCAGAGTAAAACTCTAATAGTTTTTATTTAAGTTAAAAATATTGCCCTTGTATCCGCAGTTTCACGAACGACTGAAAGAATGAAATAAGTGAATGGCATAAGTGAAAGAGTGAAGATATTTGAAGAATGTACCGTGGGAGAACAAACCAATTTAGTGTCATCAGTGCAGGCAAAGGGGGGAAAAAAAGGAATTCTGAATGCTGAGAAAAGAACACGTTCATCATGGTCTGAGTTTTGGAAGCAGCATATTAGGTCTTAAAGTCAGCCATTAAAGAATGAGCTTTTTTCCCTTTATAAGCATCAATTATATATACAAGTAGTATGTGAGTGTTGTCATTTTTTTCATTCACTAGCCAAAAGCTTCCAGCAACAGCAAAACACATAAACTTGCTGCTGTTGACAATTCTAGTGACGCTTTTTCCATCTGTCGAATTCTGCATTTAAGTAGGCAAATAGAATATCACAGAGCAGCTCTTCATTTGCAGAGAAAGCAGACTCACCTTGAGAGTGGGCCACAGCAGCAGACACCAGCTCTAACCCACGGATCTCGGAGCTCTGGTCGGGTGCGAAACGGTTGCAGCTATAGACATTCACACACATGTTGTAATGAACAGACTCTGATCGTGGAGAGGTTGCAGCAGATAAATCAAGTGGAAAAGCCTTGACTTTTTTGTATTATAACATCTTACTTAAGTCATCAGCTGGCTGGAATGGGTTATTTTTTCCTGAAATGTAGTTTATTAGATATAAATTTAGAAATGTATGATGAATTAGCATTTGGTATTTCTTTAGCCTTACTTGTCGACTACTGCAGTAAAGGGATAAAAAGCTACACTGAAATGATTAGCTGTGATGTTCAGAATGTAATTGAGCTCTCTAAGTGGAATAATGCCATTTCAAGACAAAACAATTGGTTGTAGTTCAACTGGATGAAGAAAATAGTGGGTATTCTAATCTAATAAATTATTTTCTATTTTATTTAAATAATGGTACTTCAGTGTATGAGAAACATTGCTATAATGACAGCAAATTCTGCTTGTATAATGTACTAAAACTCAGTTTATATCTTAAATATTTTTAAGAATAGTGGAGAGTGATAGGATGAAGCTTATACCAATTACTCCTTCTCATCCTTTGTGACATTTCAGCCATAATTCTTAAGATTATTTTTAACCTAACAAACTGATTTATTTCAAGGAGTTTATCCTTCACTGTCACAGAAGATGCTGCCATGGAACTCAGCTAAAGAAATCGATTTAATGGTTTGACAAAGGAGAAAAATTAAATTGACATCACAGTGAAACATTTAATAAGGATAAGAAATAAAGTCAAAGCACTTGTAATGCATGTCTCTTACTGCTGTTCAAGTGTATAACTTTAAATACTCTGGGTAACTTTGGAGTGAGGAAAGTCTGCAGAAGCCAGCCAGGAGATATTGATTGACACAAAAAAGCATATAGCTGCTGAATTTCTTAGGTCTGAATGACAATTCTTAAGCCACGCTCTGCTGTTAATTATAGTTTAGTCAGGGTTTTTACAATGCCCTATACAGATCATAGGATGACTGCAAAATACTTTCTTTATACATTTACAGGCAAACTCTCCCATCTGTAGTGTTATATATAGAAGCCTGAAATTTAAATCATGTAAAGGTTTGAACTGGACGTTATTTTTCTAAAAAAAAATTGAGTAAATTGTTCATTTGAAAGAAAAGATGAAGGTATAATAACTGCTCCTATTTCACGTAGGTTTCTTGATATGTGAAGCTCCCCTAGGTTGATTTTTGTTATCTTCAGTTTTTCTGTATTTCTTACAGTGATAGAAAGGGTCATAAGGACGCGAACTTTTTCCTTAGCCTGTTTTTGGCGCAGGAAAAGGCATGTTGTGCTGCCTGCTCACCTGCTGTCCTGCTGCAGGGTCTGTTAGCAACTACAGGGAAGGCCCTTTTGTAATGGTTCTCCTTCGAGAATAATACACCTTTTTTACATGCAAGTTAGGTATTTCTCACGTGTGCCTTGTCATATACTAGAGAACTGAGTCAGACAACGACTTTGTCAAGTTTGCAAGAGCAATCTAGGACAGAGCCAGGAATTGTGCCATGAAATGTAGCATCCAACAGTTTACTAACTCCTAGGTGAGAATTGACCATCCTTCTGACTGCAAGAGACATTTGGTTTGGTTCTGTCTTTTTCTAAGGCTGTTGTATATTTTCATACTTTGAAGCTGGCAACCTGCAAAATTTGGATTATTATTCTAGACTTTCCAGTACAGCAGGTATTTCTGATCAGTGTTCCTTAGATTTGCCTTTCACTGGGAACGTAGTGAGGCCAACCAGATGTCGGGTAGCAGCTTGTGAGCTAAAAATCTTTTCTTTTTCTTTCTGAGATATGTTTTGATAGTAGTGGGTTGCTATTTATTTTACTGATGCTTGCAGTAGTGTTAGAGCACTGTGAAGCATCAAAGGACTGAAATAGCTTTTTCTCCAAAATAAATTTTTTGACACTTCTGCACAACTTCTTCAGGTGTGGTCTAGATTTTGGAAAGTTATGTGTGGACGTGGATATAGGACTGAAGCAAGTCCAGGATGGGAGTAGAAATTCCCATTGCTGGGAGGGTAAGGTCCATGCACCTCGAGACACTATGCTAACAGTCTGATATAGAAGTCTTTGTAGTAGCTGCATGTCCAGATAGAAAAGTTTTGCTTCCTTTTTACCTGGAGGAAGTGTATAATAAAGGGGAAGGAAGCCTATAATCTTTTAGGTTGAAGTGCTTCTTAATTCAAATGGTGTGCTACTTAGAGAATTTGATAAGAAGGATTAAAACTGGAAAAGAAAGACATTTTTAAAAGCAAAGCTATTACAGGGTTCATTACTTTATTTATATGTTCTCCAAAATCACATGAATGAAGGAAAAAAATGAGAGAAAAAAATACTGGCTTCAGTTCAGAATGTCAATTACTACTTTTTTTAATCCTCTTTTCACAATTTATTTGACATCTTGAACAGTAGCCAAAAAAGCTATTATAACTATAAAACATATTCATTGGTATAAATCTCATTAAGTTGAGCAATTTAATTAAGGTATTGACATGCTTAATTGATACGTGCAAGGAGAGACCATTTTCATATCTAATTTCCATACTCTTTCTGCTTTTAAAAAAACTAGCTCTGTAAAAATGTTATAGATTGAGCTAAGCCCTGTCATCCCAAAGGAGCACTTGCTACCATTTACCTTGATTTAGAGCCAACTACTCTTCTAAGTGGAGCTCCATTAAATGGATCTGATGTATGCCTGACTCAAACATGCGTCAGCTTCTCTTATGATCAATAGTGGAATATTTATATTAATAAAGCACCAAGTTAATTAAATAAAATAGTCTTCTGGGTAAACTTAAGATACTAGGGGATGGGCAGAGAATCAATATATTCTGCCATTTGAACATTAACTATGTGCTCTGAAATTTTATGTTACCTTAGCAAAGATGCTTGCGGTGTGGAAGTCTCAGATGCACAGAAACTCCCAGTGCAGAAGGCTTCGAAGCATCCTGTGCAGGATTTGCTTATCGAGTTAGAGAAAAACTAACAAACGAAAAACCTTAGCTCTGTTTGGCTTCTGTGGCTTCATTCCTACAGACACACTGGAAAGCCTTTCTTTTGGGTTGGGACTGGACACAGTCAAGTAGGTATTTTCCCAGTTGACTGAACTATTCCAGCCTTGCCAGAGGAGTGTGCGTGAAAAACTTGCCAAGTAAGGGTTTATCAGTTAGAGCGAAGGGTCATGGGTCACCTATTTTGTTTTGAAGAAAACACCCTAAAGAATTTTTTTAAATTACCTTTACAATCAGCTGGCCACTCATGAGCGTGTCTAGTTCTAGTGTATTGTATGTTTAGCCAAAAGGACAATTGTTGTCCAGCCTTTTCCAGCAGCGTGACCTGCAGCCGCCCCCGTGGGTGCGGGGGCAAGTGGTGAAGCACACAGGGGCTGTGAAACCCTGTGTGAGGCAGAGCTCGAGAGAGATTTCTACATGTGTGGGTTAATTTTGACCACTGTTGAAAGCTACCCCTGTTAGAAATGTAATCATAAATCACAGTCACAGATTAACATTATTTTTCTCTAAAAAGACAAACTGTACTGTCCTCGTGGCATTGATGTTATTTCTCTAACATGCAGATGGCCTTTGAGGGAAGCAAGTTCCCTCGGGTACCACTGCAATGCACTTCATCCTACCTTTTATCTACATTTTAAGGCTTTGGTAGCATAAAATGACAAATGTTTCTGTAAATAACACCGCAGCTTTTAAAAAAAATGCCTGATTTTGATAACCAAAGGAGATGCCTGCAAAGAAGAGAAAAATCTTAATATGTATAGGTTATTCTGTCAACGAATTGCTTTTCTGAGTAAATATGCTACCATCTCTTCAGTCAGGGGCACCGTGGCATTTCTAAAAGCAGAGACACGTGGTTGTGTGCCGCAGCCCTCCGCGAAGGCGGACAGCGGAACATCCCTGCTCGCAGGCTTTGCAGACCAGCACTGGGCTCCTTCCTGCTCCCCTCCTGCGCTTCTCGCAGTTGGTTTGAAGGCAGTGAGTTAAAACGAAGGGAATTAGGGCACGTTCGTTTGCGTCTTCTCATTTTTGAAAACTCCGAAGTGCTGGGCTGCACAGCCGTCGTTGCTGAGTGTGCAGTGCTTACTGAACGTCTCGTGACCGTAACCTGGGAGCAGTGTCTGAATGGAAGGTCTCAATGAACCCATTCTTTGCTGACTTCTCTGGGAGAGATGCTGTCTACCGTATGAACTGAACTAAATCATCATGTAAACCCACAGGGAGGCAACATATGGGTTAATGTATAGAACTTATTAAAATAGTCAGTAGGAACAGTTCTGGGCTATTGCAGGCAAATGGCACTGATACTTTGCTGTGATGTATGATTTTGACCTGGTTAAAATATTTCTAATAAAGAGGCACAGTGGCAAAGCTGGAATACTCTCCTCTGTCTTAGAGAGAATTTTGACTTACAGTAGCTAATATCAGCATTTCGGCATTTACTGGAAATACTTGGCTTTGTTTCAATTTTTGTATTAATATAGAACCTTCTGAAGAAGACACGTTTGGTGTATTTAATACTTACAAATATGATTCCTATATGGAGAAAATACTTTGTCAGTTGTATAATATTGCTAGTCAAAACATGCGTGTTGCATGTAAAAATCCAGAATATGTAATGGATGTAGCAGTGTGCTTCTGCGGTATTCCTGTCTTTGGTAGTTGGGAATGCATCCCAACCCTAGCATCTAGCATTTGTTTTGCCTTTCTTCTTTTATGTCATTCTTCTGTTCTACGATTTCGAAAGACTGACCAAAGAATGTGAGCTAGAAACAACATTGGAACCATATGTGTTATAGTTGCATATAATCTGTATCATAATCATATACATTTTACAGTGTGGGATAGGTTTAGTTAGAAAACCACTTTCAGGCTTAGATATAGTTCCCCAGTATTTAGAGTTATCTTTCCAGAAATGAACTGTTCAAAGAAAGGGTGAGTGATTGCATCTGAGCTGGGATAAAAACAGATTCCACCATGAGTGACTTTCTGGAACCAAACAAAAACCTTTGTGTATGGAATTGTGATGCAGAAATTGTTGTATTTTATTGACTCTTAGTTTCTGCCTCTTGATTGTTGGTTTTCTGCACGTTCATCTGGAAGTAATGATGTGAATAAATAATATCAGAATGTAAACTTCCCAAGTTTTATAATGAAGTTAAATTGAGGTTTTGATAAGACAGAACTATTTGTCTCATATAAAAAAGTTTTAAATTTTTTAGTATCAAATGCTAGGTTTAAGGTGAAATCACAATCTTTAAATCGTGTGTAAGTGTGTAATGTAGAACAAACAGTTTGCAGGAGGATAGCATGCCTCCTGGTTCACTGCTAGAAATGGCTGGGTTTAGTTTCAGTGTGCTTAGGCAATCAGTTTACTTCTGAGCTGTTAATTTTTTTTTTTTTTTCTCTTTGGTTGTGTGCATTGATTTTATTTACAAAACTACAATAATTCTGGATGCCGATTTCCTGGTCAGAAGACTAGTCAGATCAGTGCCAGGGAGTGGGGGTGAGCCATCAACTACCATTATGACTTGCGCTGTTTGTCTTTAAATGACTATTTGGATGCCATACATCATCTAAACCTGCAAATGCAGAGGCTGCCACTGTGGGTGATGCGAGTTCTCTCTACCTTTGCATTTGAACGTAAATTTTTTCCAAGTGCCAGGCTATATTTTGAAAGTAAAGCAAAAAAGCTTTCCTGTGAATCGTTTTATACTTAGTGCTGCATATACATGACACCCCTTAGCTAACTGTTTTTTCAAAAGCTTGCTGAACTAGTTGAACAGAGGTGTCATAAACTGAAGAAACTTTAAGTTTGGATAATTGAAAGCCAAGTGTTGCTGTCAGGCATGGTTTCTTCTGCAGATTCACATAGCTGTAGTGGGCTTTAGAGAAAGTCATCATCCTTCCCAGCAGTGATGAAATGAAATCACTCTGGAATTTGATATTCTTTGATTTGAGAGTGCTTCAGTGGTGAAACAGCAATGTGTAGCCTTCTTGCTGGTTCCCTTCGGAGTCTGTGCAGGAGGCCCTCCTCCTCTCCCCGATGTCATGGTTTAGCCAGCACACCCGGTCAGCTATCAGCTTTTTTTACGTTTAATTTAATTTTCTGAGCTGACATTGTCAATCTGAAATTCAGCAACATGCTTGACAGTGAGTCAGAGGAAAGCCAAGTTCATTTTTGGAAGTGGCTTTATGCAAATAAATCCTTGTGCAGATTGCTGAAGCAAGGCATTTGCTGATGATTCAGAGTAGTGCCCTTGTTTCTTTGTCGTCTGCAGGAACAAAGCTCAAAATGTGTCACAAGAACCTTTGAGAGGCAAACAATTCACATATGCCCACATCTCCCTATAAGTATTTTTGAGTGTTTGGGGATAAAAAATGAGTTTGTTTTCAAAGTAGAACCTGGAGGTTTTCATAATGCAGTGTTTGGCTGGCCTCAGGGAACTTAACTCATCTTGTAACTTATTCAGGCCAGGCTTGTTTGTAAGTGGCAGTGAAGTCCTAGGGAGACTTGATTCTTGTGAATTGTCATGATTTTAGCTTATTCTTCAATAAAGTTTCAGCTCCTTGGTAAATGATCTACAAAAGCATTAAAATAACAAAACTCTCAATAGGCTGAGGACATGTTTACAAGTTTAACTTATTTTTTTGAGGAATTTATCGTTCTGCGTGCACATTAGCTTAGGTTTAGGTCTATGTTATCTTAGTTAAGATGTTTGTTCTACTAGTATACTTCATTTTTATGTTCTGTATTTAAAACACCTATTTTCTATTTAGATGCCTTTTTCCAAAATGTAGCTCTACTGAATGATAAACGTCCTGTGCATGGGGAGGGATGCTTGAAGATGCTTTGCTTACCTGGTTGTCATTGGGAAAAAGAAATTATTCTGTTACGCTTCAGTGAATCTTTTCTTGTATGTGTGGATAAAGTAGCAGAATGAGGTTCGTAGGTATCAGTCAGCTGTAATCAGGGTGGACCTGCTCTGAAATAATTGAGTAGCTTGTGGGTTTGTGGAGCCTGCCGTAAAAAGGAGAAGCTAGTGTTACTTAAACAGTTGCATCCTGCTTGAATATCCCCAACAGAGTTAACCACTTTGTGGTATTACATCTTGGTCTAATAAATTTAGATGTCATATCCACAAAGAAAAATGAATTAAGGCTACAAACCAGTCTGAACTGTATCTTCTTACAATGCAGTGCTTCGCAGGGGCTTTCAGGGACTAAATGATTCATTGCAGGAAAGATATATTAAGGTGAAGTTGTGGGAGAAGAATAGAAGCTAAAATGTTATGAAAGAAAGAAGGGAACAGATGAGTAAAACTCTCCTGTCCTTTGTCTAGGCCTTGAGTACCTGTTGATGGAGTACAGACTGCTCAGTATCATTGCAATAGATATTACTGGTCCAAATGGCTCCCAGACGGAGCTCTGCTGGGAACGTGCAGCCACCCCGGGGTCTGGCCACAGGCTGTGCCCTGTGCTGAGACGGCAGCTTGCTAGCGGGAGGTGCGCCCCAGGAAAGCAGCTCCCCTGCAGAGTGACAGAGCTCCGGGAGCAGGGAGTAGGTTGAGGAGGATCTTTTATGAGGAGTTTACCAGGATCACTGAAAGAGCGCTAAACTAGATTTGAAGGGGGAATGGGTAGAACAAAGCTCGCTGGAGACAAGCCTGGGGACAGCACGGCAATGTTTGAGGGATGGCGTGCTGTCAAGGACCTTTGGTCTTCTGCCCCAGTGGAGGTAGGGGATGCAGATCCATGCGACAGCAAAGACACAAGCTTTATTGATATGTTAGAAACCATGGAAGCACCTGAGAAAGCTCACACAGGAATTAGGGCTTCTCGCCCCAGAAAGGTGGTGGGTTCAATAGCCCAACTAAGTTCATCTACACCAATGCACAAAGGTTGGGCAACAAACAGGAGGAGCTGGAAGCCATTGCGCAGTGGGAAAACCATGATGTAGTTGCCATCACAGAAGCATAGGTTTATGAAAGACAGGTCCTGCTTGACTAACCTGATCTCCTTCTAAGACAAGGTGACCCACTTATTAGGTGAGGGCAAGGCTGTGGATGCTGTCTACCTAGACCTTAGTAAAGCCTTTGACACCTTTTCCCACAACATTCTCCTGGAGAAACTGGCTGCTCATGGCTTGGATGGGCATACTCTTCACTGGGTAAATAAATGGCTGGACGGTCAGGGCCCAAATTGTTGTGGTGAATGG
>NW_010271844.1:0-250 GCF_000690775.1 Eurypyga helias
ACGTAGCGTGCCCTGCCGCGAACCCCGTTGCACCCGCCGGCTGCCCCTTGGCACAGGATGGGCACGACGCGGGATGCACCAGCAAGGGGGTACCGCTCCCGGTCCCTGTGTCCGATACATCAAGGGAATGTCCCGGGGCACCTCTGGGAATCCCAGGGCTTTGGGGTTGGTTCTCCATGAAGGGAGCAGCCGCACGTTCCCACGCGCGGGCTAGGACACGGGTGACACCCCCACGCCCCTGCACCTCTTT
>NW_010271845.1:0-7035 GCF_000690775.1 Eurypyga helias
AGAAGAATTTTTTCCTTATATACAAAATGTTTTCAATCGAAAACTGTTACCCCTTGTTCTGACACTACATGCCCTTATAAGAAGGCCCAGTCTCTCTTCCCTGGAGGCCCTCTTCAGGTATTGGAAATCTGCTATAAGGATCCCCGGAGTCTTCTCTACTCCAGGCTGAACAACCCCAACTCTCTCAGCCTGTCCTCATAGGAGAGGTGCTCCAGCCCTCTGATCATCTTCATGGCTCTCCTCTGGACTCGCTCCAACTGGTTGATATCCTTCCGATGTTGAGGGTTCCACAGCTGGATGCACCAGTCCAGGTGGGGTGTCACGACAGCAGAGTAGAAGGGGAGAATCCCCTCCCTCGCCCTGCTGGCCATGTTTTCTTGATACAGCCCATGACATGGTTGGCTCTCTGGGCTGCCAGTGCACACTGATGACTCATGTTCAGCTTTTCATCCAACAGTACCCCCAAGTCCTTCTCCTCCAGGATGCTCTCAAGCCATTAGTAGTGTAGGACCCTTAAAAGGAACATACTTTTTTATGTTATTGGTGTATGATGATGAAGATGAGAAATGGGTTAAATTTGAGGTGAGAGCAAAAGCTACTGTGATATCAATGCCACTAAAGAAGCCTAAGTTGAAACATGACCTTAAAGTCATATTTTAAGAAAATTCAGTTTTAATGGAATTCCAGTTTTTAAGAAAATTAAAGTTTTAATATAAGGAAATCCAGTGTTATTGGGTTTTCTCTGTATGTTAGTCTAAGCAAGATTTTCTATTCTACTGTAGCCATTTAAATTCTCAAGTATTGCCTTTTAACAATAACTGATCATATAATTCCTGTGAAATTCTAGCCTCTTAAATAAATGTCCATGAAAGACAAGAAAGAGAGGTTTACCACTGAGCAGATGGAAACTTAGGAGAAACTCAAAACAACATTAGTGTAGAATTATATTAAGCTCCTGAAAGTCAAAACAAACAGTATGAATCATCAGTATCAGTAGGAGGAACTATGATGTCAATTGTGTTTTTAAGAATCAAATAACAATAATTTCATACAGCAACATCTTAATAATACAGATAGTGAAAGAAACACAGTTAACAGAGCAATTTCAATGTATTGTCATATAATTATTATGTCATTGGAAATTTTGCATTAAATTATATATAATGTATCAGTGAATCATACATGCTCTGAAATCATCTTAGATCACTATAAAAGAATAACTGATATGCTAATGTTTCTGTACCTCAATTATGAAAACATTCTGATAAGAAAAAATGTGCATAATATTTAACAAAGATAATTCAACTACATTATTGCCCCTTACGCTTTTATTTTAAACATAATTCCTTTTTGCCCCTTTGGGGGAAAAAAGAGGTTGTCATTTCTAGTTTAATTTGCTTTTAACACCATAGTATGCAGATTGACAATAGCTCCAAGCTTTAAACATATTCTTCTACATTCCTATTCTGTGGAATAATATATCTGAGCATTAAACTGAGAGTAGTATTAAAAGTTCTGATAGTAGTATAAACCTAATGTAGATTTAGTATGAAAAGTCTCCTAGGTATTAGGTTCTGCTGTGATACAACTTTACCTCTAATTAATCAGTCAATCATTCTATTAAGTATAAAACTACTTGCTTAATACTGAAGAAAAATATAAACATTCACAGAAGGTATTTATAACATTTATGTGTCATAGAACCTTAAGCCTTTTAAGAATAAAAGTAATTTCTTATTAGAACTTCCTTATTTTGATAGCTCACTGCAGAGGGAAAAAAAAAAAAAAAAGAAGCAGCTTAGGAAACCTTTTTATTGGGTGCTGAATTCAGCCCAGTGGCAATTTTTCTACATTCCAGATCAAGCAGACAAAACTAGAAACCACACTAAAGGGTCACAGACATACTAAAGATAGCACTCAGCTGGAACAGAGAGTACTGAAATCACTTGGGTATGGAAAGACAGGAGAGGTACAGAGTAGTGGGTTGATCACAAGAAACAAAAGCAAGCTGCAATTGCTGAGGAAGTGCAATTGTTTGTGTATTTAGCTGCTTTATAGGATTCTTCACTGCATTCAAAGACTTCTTTTGCCCATTCCTTTTGAAACTTTGATTAGAAGTGTGATGGACTTAAAGTCAATACTAACTTAGACTTTGTTATCTCTGTTTGCTTTGTCTACATTTCTCTTGCAGTTGGCAGGTTGTAAACAGTCCATATCAAACTGACATTCATAAAGTGCTGGTATCAAATTGTTATTATTTTCTATTGAGAAATAATAGTGCCTTTTGGTGTAGTTACCAATGACAGACTGGTGCTTTCCTCACCCCTCCCCCCCTCTATTTCTTTTCGTAAGTGTGATTTTTTCTGATTTATCTTAAATGCAGTTTGATAGCATTTGCTGTGTGACAGCCTGGAAACCCTGTTTCCATTTTAATTTGTTAAATGTTGTCCCGATCACCGTCACCTTCACTTGCTAATATAGTATGCGAATCTGAAAGGAAATATATGTAAAATTCACAGTTAAGTGTACATTTTAATATTCATCACACTCATATAATTCTGTGTCATATATAGTATTTTATGTCACTGATCATAAACGAAGAGATGAAAGATGTGCCTAAATCCAGAGATTTTTCTTGTGGTTTAAAGTCCACAAATGGTACCTAACAAAAATAAATCAATAAGCTTAGAATCACTACATATGAAATCCATTTGTCCTTGGGAAAACATTTTGTGGTTGTCTTCTTTAGAAACAAAACAAAGCATACATGCTGCGTTTTTTGAGGTTCCTTTAAGAAATAATTTTGATTTTAGTTCTCTTTAGATCAAACTATTACTTCCAAATTCCTACTTTGGATTTAATAACAACTGTTTTTTTACAACATAGTAGTGCTGGCATCTCTTTGATTGGGTTTTCTTTATGTGGGTGGGAGTCTCACTCTGCTCTAGATAGTGGATTATTGTAAAGTTTTTCTGTAGAAGAAAGTAAGAAAGTTAATCTGAATTTGTTTCTAGACAGTATTAAATGATTGAAGATTGGCCTTAACTTGGATACGTAACGTGCCTGCAGAAACATTTAATGACACTTAAATAATATACTCTATCACAATTCTAATTTATTTAATTTATTTAGAAGAAATGTGTGATACATCTATACCTTTTAAAATGACCCATCATACCACTGTTGTTGTATTTGGAATACTTTTGGATAGTCACCAAATCTATGGTGACTATGTACATTAGTCACACTCATTCACTGCATTTGAAGCTATTATTTTGCTATTAAAAAAAAAAAAGTGGAAAAAAATTTGCATATAATGATTATCGCAGTGATCCAAAGATTAATCCATAGACCCAGAATGGTCTCTGAATTTTGATTCAAAGCTTTGTCAGCTATATTTGAATAATACTGTAACATAAGACTGAAAGTAAAAAAAGCAAGAAACTGTATGAGAAAATCATTTGCTACTTATGTTGTTCAGCTACTGAATCTAGATCTTGACTTGCTTATTTATGAATTACTATTCACTAAAAAAAAAAAAATAGCAAGCAATTTGGTACAATCTTACCTGTGTGTTAAATGAAGTGTAGATACAAAAGTATTTGATCTTGTTCTAATGCCCTAGGTGTTAATAAGAGTAGTGTAGTCACTTGGCTATAACAGCCCATGGTTAGCTCATGAGATCACTGCAGCCAGTTTATTGCTTGGTAGATTCAGTGAAGCAAAGTGATAATTCATTATTGTCACCTGAGCTATGATTAATTACTGATGACTTTCAGGAATTTTAAATACTTGCCCTTGTTAATGTATCAGAATATAATGATGAAATGAATTTAATACTTACTATGATAATATTTCCATAAAACTCTGGAAGAAAATCTGCAGAAAGTCTGTTTCTTATTATGCAGATTCAGTTCAGAGAGCTTTTGAGCTTCCCAGCCTTCAGGGTACACAGGAGAAACCCAGATAGTAACTGAATTCACTTTGGTGGTGGGTTACTGATTCAAAAAATGCCAACCATTGACCAGTATCTCTTATTAACTTTCAGGATGAGGAAATAACAAAATCATGGTTAGCACCACAACTTGAGTGGCACTACAAGTTTAAATCCTAAATTAAGACTGATTAAATTTCTTGACTGTTTCTGTTCCATGTTCCAGACATTTCGTCAGTCATTGATAAGTATTTTGGAGATGCTCAGTAAGCCTCCTTGGTGATATGCATAAATGCGAAGGAAGTGTTTTCAAGGTATACAGAGAAGAATCCAATGTGAAAAAGAGGCACATGTGGTAAGACCATTCATCTTAGTGTCTCTGCAGTTGGACAGTCTGCTTTTGGCTCAGATCGGCTTAAAGTGAATAATAATGCACAGAGGTATAGTGTATTTAAATACCTATATGGATTGCTGTGGTTTTGTTTTTGCTTCCAGTACAAGGCTAGTAATTCAAACAATACTAATTTTATTTAAGGAAGCTTATTTTAAACTTGGGTCTTAAGACATTTCATGATAGATTCATATAAACTAGTAACCATAAAGATAAAATAGCCTTTAAATTCTGGTTTTCTTTCCCTCCAGATAGGGTGGCAAATCCACCCAGAATTATTTTCCTGTTAACAGGGTTAAAAAGAAACGTCCTTTAAATTTTTGAAAGTTTTCCATTCCCATTGTGTACATTTCACTTGCACCACCCAGCATAGATGGATTACAGATACTGCAAGGAGGATTCCAGGAAGTTACCATTGCACTAGGACATCTACTATAAGAAAGTTTTAATGAACTGTTCTTTTTTTTAGAAGATAAAAAATTTCATGTTGTGTATTTTAAAAGAAGATATTTACTTGTCTTTTTGTCTGCCTGTCAACATGCAGTGTAAGCCTTTGAATATTAGTGAAAATTTAAGAGATAAGAAAAATAGAGAACAAAGAACACATTGGAATAGAGAATAGAAAACACATTGGAATACAGAATAAAAAACACATTGGAAATCTGTTTCTCCAAAAATAACTTCTTAGAGGAAAATCAATTGTGACAAGGTAAACAGTTACAGAAAATGACAAAGCACTGTACATCATATTTGGCTTTTTCTCATTGAAGTGAATCTGTGTGTAAAAAGCTGGTATTAAGGGAAGTAGAAATTATAAACCTTGTTCTTGATCATTAAAAAACATTCAGCAGTTTGAACTGAAAATCCATTACTGATATTCTTTAAGTATATAATACTTTACAATTTTGTACAGTTCTCTTAGGTTACTTTGCAAGACCAAGCAGTCTGTTTGCCTGTATCCCACTTTGTACCCAATTATTTACTCAACTTTGACAGCAGGACTTATTTTTTTTAATAAATATGTAACTCTCAGCTCTTGAAAATAATGAAGAGGATTTAATTAATCTTAGTGAGAAAATTACATAGTTTTCTATGATGAGGAGTAGCTGTCAACATAGTGTCTTCATATATTTAGTGGTGAAATACTACCCGGTTTTATTTTAGAAATATATGCTAGAAATTAGTGAAAGACTATTCTAAAAATCTGGCTGCAGTTCGGCAATTCATGTAGGTGGAAATATATTATGTTCCAGAAAACACACATTGTTATGGATAAGTCTTTCTGAGATTACATTTATCCATGGTCAATGAATTAATGATGTGGCTTTTCTCTGTTTGGTCTGTGCAACGATAGTCAATAACATGGAAGACAGCACTTTTAAAGAGTGTCAAACATACTTAAAGAATAGAAGATCTATAATGTAGATTCTAATATATTAATCGTCCTTCCTACTATTGAGTATTTCACTCTGATGGAAGTCATTTGTTTAGATGGAGGCAGAAGACTGTCAACTAGAAAGTCTCTTCATTGCCCCAAGCAAAAATTTCTTTCTCCCCTCCTTCTAGTATTGGTTTAAACTGATGTGATATTAGCACTGATTATGACCTTAGCACTGATACTGTAGACGGATGAAGCCTGTATATTGAAATAATTTCTGGGTTAGATTGACTTAGTTTATCTTAAGATGAAATGTCCTACAGATAAGGAACACTGGGAGACTGATGATATAAGCACAAGAGGTTGAGCAGGTTTGATAAAAAGGGGATGAGCCTTCTTGCTTATCGGAAGTGGGAGGATATATGTTCATTGATACATCAGCATTGCCCTTGTAGCCAAGAATTGTTTTGTTAAGTCAGCAAATGCTTAAAAATCCTATCATTTTCGTGAACTTTACTCATTATAAAGGGAAAACCACACCTCCATTTCCAACCCTAGCCACCTCCTGATGAAGACCCCAACTCACTGAACCAGCACATTGAATTCAAATGAACCCTCTACCTTTAATTCAAAGGAAGAGAAAAACTACCTAATGGTAGTTGAGTAGGTCTAGCCAGGAGTGACTAACATTTTGAAATCATACAGAAATATAAAATGATAGTAAGCAAGCATGCTGACTTTGAGGAATTACCACCTAATACCCATCTTTGCAGAAAAAGGTGAGAAATAAGTATCTCAGCTCTGTGTGTAAATTGGCTTACTGCACACTGGGCAAGAGATCCCACTTTTAAGGACAAAAAATCACATTAATATAGAAACATTTTTTATAATACATCTAGTTACCAAACACACAGTTTTGAACACAAACCTAATGTTCCCTGTGAAGCAGTAAATGAATAAAGATCTCCCAGGGCACAAACTGAGCAACTACCACCCAGCTGGGGGTTTAGATCTTTCAACTTATTTTTCCCCTCTGAGTACAAGGTAAAATACAAGATGTGATAAAAAAGATATATGGATGTGGTTTATTTGTGCAGATGAATTGCCTGGAACAATTAAGGCTTCACCTGAAAATCTCTTTCATGACATTTCTGATGTTGAATATGGGTCAACTAATTGGAGAAGATACATGGTGATTCTGCATTTTTGTCCATATGAGAGTTGTTGCTTGGCTAGCAACTGTCAATACTGCTGTGCTAAAAGGCAATATCAGTCCCGATAGACTAGGCATTTCTACAATAAACTCCTAATGTCAGCCTAAAAGCATGCTTT